>NW_028256045.1:0-68000 GCF_971803275.1 Cyanistes caeruleus | reverse complement strand
AAATTCTCAAAATTCTTCAAGTCTCCTCAAAACCACACAAAGTCCTTGAAAAGGCACACAAAATTCCAGAAACATCCCACAAAATGACCTACATCATTCCAAAACTCTACCAAATTCCACATAAATCCCACAGAATCTCCACAAATTCCCAAAAAATACATGAAAAATTCGTGAAAATTTGTCAATTCTCTGCAGAATCCCACAAAATTCCAGAAAAGCCCCTCAAAATTCCACAAACATCCCACAAAATCTCCTCAATATCCAACACAATTCCAGAGAAATCCCACCAAATTCCCTAAATCTTCTCAAAACACGAACAAATTCTGGAAAAAAATTCCACCAAATCTCCACAAATTCCCACAAAATACATGTAAAATCCCCCAAGATCCCTAAATCCCCCAAATATCCCACAAAATTCCACAAAAATCACACAAAACCTCCACAAGTTTCCACAAAATCTACGAAAACTACCTCAAAATTCTTCAAGTCTCCTCAAAAGCACACAAAGTCCTTGAAAAGGCCCACAGAATTCCAGAAAAATCCCGCCAAATTCCCTAAATCTTTTCAAAATACCACAAAATTCAGAAAAACCCGCACCAAATTCCAGAAATATCCTACAAAATGACCTAAATCGTTCCAAAACTCGACCAAATTCCACAAAAATCCCACAAAATCTCCACAAATTCCCACAAAATCTAAAACAAATTCCTCATAATTCTTCAAGTCCGTTCAGAATCCCACAGAATTCCAGTAAAATCCCCACAAAATTCCAGAGGAGTCCCACAAAACTCCCTAAATCATTTCAAAACCCTACCAGTTCACAGGAATGTCCCACAAAATCTCCACCGATTCCCAGAAAATCCCACCAAAATCCCACAAAAATCCCTAAATCTTCTGAAAACTCAACCAAATTCCAGAAACGCCCCATAAAATCAGCACAGTTTCCCACAAAATTCAAGAAAAAACACCACAAAATTCCCTAAATCTTTTCAAAATACCACAAAATTCTTGAAAAGCCCCACCAAATTCCAGAAATATGTCACAAAATGACCTAAATCATTCCAAAACTCTACCAAATTCCACAAAAACCCCACAGAATCTCCACAAATTCCCAAAAATTACATGAAGAATTTGTGATAATCTGTCAATTCTCTGCAGAATCCCACAAAATTCCAAAAAAGTCCCTCAAAGTTCCACAAACATCCCACAAAATCTCCCCAATATCCAACAAAATTCCAGAGAAATCCCACCAAATTCCCTAAATCTTCTCAAAACATGACCAAATTCTGGAAAAAAATTCCACCAAATCTCCACAAATTCCCACAAAATACATGTAAAATCCCTCAAGATCCCTAAATCCCCTCAATATCCCACAAAAATCACACAAAACCGCCACAAGTTTCCACAAAATCTACGAAAACTACCTCAAAATTCTTCAAGTCTCCTCAAAAGCACACAAAGTCCTTTAAAAGGCCCACAGAATTCCAGAAAAATCCCACCAAATTCCCTAAATCTTTTCAAAATACCACAAAATTCAGAAAAACCCGCACCAAATTCCAGAAATATCCCACAAAATGACCTACATCATTCCAAAACTCTACCAAATTCCACAAAAATCCCACAGAATCCCCACAAATTCCCACAAAATACATGAAAAATCCCTCAAGATCCCTAAATCTCCAAAATTTCCCACAAAATTCCACAAAAATCACACAAAACCTCCACAAATTCCCACAAAATCCAAGAAAATTCCTCAAACTTCTTCAAGTCTCCTCAAAACCACACAAAGTCCTTGAAAAGGCACACCAAATTCCGGAAAAATCCCACCCAATCTCCACAAATTCTTACAAAATCTAAAACAAATTCCTCAAAATTCTGCAAGTCTGTTCAGAATCCCACAGAATTCCAGAAAAAACCCCACCAAATTCCAGAGAAGTCCCACAAAATTCCCTAAATCATTTCAAAACCCTACCAATTCACAGGAATGTCCCACAAAATCTCCACCGATTCCCAGAAAATCCCACCAAAATCCCTAAATCTTCTGAAAACTCAACCAAATTCCAGAAACGCCCCATAAAATCAGCACAGTTTCCCACAAACTTCAAGAGAAACACCACAAAATTCCCTAAATCTTTTCAAAATACCACAAAATTCTTGAAAAGCCCCACCAAATTCCAGAAATATCCCACAAAATGACCTAAATCATTCCAAAACTCTACCAAATTCCACAAAAACCCAACAGAATCTCCACAAATTCCAAAAAAATACATGAAAAATTCGTGATAATTTGTCAATTCTCTGCAGAATCCCACAAAATTCCAGAAAAGTCCCTCAAAGTTCCACAAACATCCCACAAAATGTCCTCAATATCCAACAAAATTCCAGAGAAATCCGACCAAATTCCCTAAATCTTCTCAAAACACGACCAAATTCTAGAAAAAAATCCCACCAAATCTCCACAAATTCCCACAAAATACATGTAAAAGACCTCAAGATCCCTAAATCCCTCAATATCCCACAAAATACCATAAAAATCACACAAAACCTCCACAAATTCCACCAAAACTTAAAAAAAATTCTCAAAATTCTTCAAGTCTCCTCAAAACCACACAAAGTCCTTGAAAAGGCACACAAAATTCCAGAAACATCCCACAAAATGACCTACATCATTCCAAAACTCTACCAAATTCCACATAAATCCCACAGAATCTCCACAAATTCCCAAAAAATACATGAAAAATTCGTGAAAATTTGTCAATTCTCTGCAGAATCCCACAAAATTCCAGAAAAGCCCCTCAAAATTCCACAAACATCCCACAAAATCTCCTCAATATCCAACACAATTCCAGAGAAATCCCACCAAATTCCCTAAATCTTCTCAAAACACGAACAAATTCTGGAAAAAAATTCCACCAAATCTCCACAAATTCCCACAAAATACATGTAAAATCCCCCAAGATCCCTAAATCCCCTCAATATCCCACAAAATTCCACAAAAATCACACAAAACCTCCACAAGTTTCCACAAAATCTACGAAAACTACCTCAAAATTCTTCAAGTCTCCTCAAAAGCACACAAAGTCCTTGAAAAGGCCCACAGAATTCCAGAAAAATCCCGCCAAATTCCCTAAATCTTTTCAAAATACCACAAAATTCAGAAAAACCCGCACCAAATTCCAGAAATATCCTACAAAATGACCTAAATCGTTCCAAAACTCGACCAAATTCCACAAAAATCCCACAAAATCTCCACAAATTCCCACAAAATCTAAAACAAATTCCTCATAATTCTTCAAGTCCGTTCAGAATCCCACAGAATTCCAGTAAAATCCCCACAAAATTCCAAAGGAGTCCCACAAAACTCCCTAAATCATTTCAAAACCCTACCAGTTCACAGGAATGTCCCACAAAATCTCCACCGATTCCCAGAAAATCCCACCAAAATCCCACAAAAATCCCTAAATCTTCTGAAAACTCAACCAAATTCCAGAAACGCCCCATAAAATCAGCACAGTTTCCCACAAAATTCAAGAAAAAACACCACAAAATTCCCTAAATCTTTTCCAAATACCACAAAATTCTTGAAAAGCCCCACCAAATTCCAGAAATATGTCACAAAATGACCTAAATCATTCCAAAACTCTACCAAATTCCACAAAAACCCCACAGAATCTCCACAAATTCCCAAAAATTACATGAAGAATTTGTGATAATCTGTCAATTCTCTGCAGAATCCCACAAAATTCCAAAAAAGTCCCTCAAAGTTCCACAAACATCCCACAAAATCTCCCCAATATCCAACAAAATTCCAGAGAAATCCCACCAAATTCCCTAAATCTTCTCAAAACATGACCAAATTCTGGAAAAAAATTTCACCAAATCTCCACAAATTCCCACGAAATACATGTAAAATCCCTCAAGATCCCTAAATCCCCTCAATATCCCACAAAAATCACACAAAACCGCCACAAGTTTCCACAAAATCGACGAAAACTACCTCAAAATTCTTCAAGTCTCCTCAAAAGCACACAAAGTCCTTTAAAAGGCCCACAGAATTCCAGAAAAATCCCGCAAAATTCCCTAAATCTTTTCAAAATACCACAAAATTCAGAAAAACCCGCACCAAATTCCAGAAATATCCCACAAAATGACCTACATCATTCCAAAACTCTACCAAATTCCACAAAAATCCCACAGAATCCCCACAAATTCCCACAAAATACATGAAAAATCCCTCAAGATCCCTAAATCGCCTCAATATCCCACAAAATTCCACAAAAATCACACAAAACCTCCACAAATTCCCAAAAAATCCAAGAAAATTCCTCAAACTTCTTCAAGTCTCCTCAAAACCACACAAAGTCCTTGAAAAGGACCACCAAATTCCGGAAAAATCCCACCCAATCTCCACAAATTCCCACAAAATCTAAAACAAATTCCTCAAAATTCTGCAAGTCTGTTCAGAATCCCACAGAATTCCAGAAAAATCCCCACAAAATTCCAGAGAAGTCCCTCAAAGTTCCACAAACATCCCACAAAATCTCCCCAATATCCAACAAAATTCCAGAGAAATCCCACCAAATTCCCTAAATCTTCTCAAAACATGACCAAATTCTGGAAAAAAATTCCACCAAATCTCCACAAATTCCCACAAAATACATGTAAAAGCCCTCAAGATCCCTAAATCCCCTCAATATCCCACAAAATTCCACAAAAATCCCACAAATCCTCCACAAGTTTCCAAAAAATCTATGAAAACTTCCTCAAAATTCTTCAAGTCTCCTCAAAACCACACAAAGTCATTGAAAAGGCCCACAGAATTCCAGAAAAATCCCACAAAATTCCCTAAATCTTTTCGAAATACCACAAAATTCAAAAAAAGCCCCACCAAATTCCAGAAACATCCCACAAAATGACCTAAATCATTCCAAAACTCTACCAAATTCCGGAAAAATCCCACCCAATCTCCACAAATTCCCACAAAATCTAAAACAAATTCCTCATAATTCTTCAAGTCCGTTCAGAATCCCGCAGAATTCCTGAAAAATCCCCACAAAAATCCAGAGAAGTCCCACAAAATTCCATAAATCATTTCAAAACCCTACCAGTTCACAGGAATGTCCCACAAAATCTCCACCGATTCCCAGAAAATCCCACCAAAATCCCACAAAAATCCCTAAATCTTCTGAAAACTAGACCAAATTCCAGAAACGCCCCATAAAATCACCACAGTTTCCCACAAACTTCAAGAGAAACACCACAAAAATCCCTAAATCTTTTCGAAATACCACAAAATTCAAAAAAATCCCCACCAAATTCCAGAAACATCCCACAAAATGACCTAAATAATTCCAAAACTCTACCAAATTCCGGAAAAATCCCACCCAATCTCCACAAATTCCCACAAAATCTAAAACAAATTCCTCATAATTCTTCAAGTCCGTTCAGAATCCCGCAGAATTCCAGAAAAATCCCCACAAAATTCCAGAGAAGTCCCACAAAATTCCCTAAATCATTTCAAAACCCTACCAATTCACAGGAATGTCCCACAAAATCTCCACCGATTCCCAGAAAATCCCACCAAAATCCCACAAAAATCCCTAAATCTTCTGAAAACTCGACCAAATTCCAGAAACGCATCATAAAATCACCACAGTTTCCCACAAAATTCAAGAAAAACTCCACAAAATTCCCTAAATCTTTTCCAAATACCACAAAATTCTTGAAAAGCCCCACCAAATTCCAGAAATATCCCACAAAATGACCTACATCATTCCAAAACTCTACCAAATTCCACAAAACCCCCACAGAATCTCCACAAATTCCCAAAAATACATGAAAAATTCGTGATAATTTGTCAATTCTCTGCAGAATCCCACAAAATTCCAGAAAAGTCCCTCAAAGTTCCACAAACATCTCAAAAAATGTCCTCAATATCCAACAAAATTCCAGAGAAATCCCACCAAATTCCCTAAATCTTCTCAAAACACGACCAAATTCTGGAAAAAAATTCCACCAAATCTCCACAAATTCCCACAAAATACATGTAAAAGACCTCAAGATCCCTAAATCCCTCAATATCCCACAAAATACCACAAAAATCACACAAAACCTCCACAAGTTTCCACAAAATCGACGAAAACTACCTCAAAATTCTTCAAGTCTCCTCCAAACCACACAAAGTCCTTGAAAAGGCCCACAGAATTCCAGAAAAATCCCACTAAATTCCCTAAATCTTTTCAAAATACCACAAAATTCAGAAAAACCCGCACCAAATTCCAGAAATGTCCCATAAAAAGACCTACATCATTCCAAAACTCTACCAAATTCCACAAAAATCCCACAAAATCCCCACATATTCCCACAAAATACATGAAAAATCCCTCAAGATCCCTAAATCTCTAAAATTTCCCACAAAATTCCACAAAAATCACACAAAACCTCCACAAATTCCCACAAAATCCAAGAAAATTCCTCAAACTTCTTCAAGTCTCCTCAAAACCACACAAAGTCCTTGAAAAGGCCCACCAAATTCCAGTAAAATCCCACAGAATCTCCACAAATTCCCACAAAATCTAAAACAAATTCCTCAAAATTCTTCAAGTCTCCTCAGAATCCCGCAGAATTCCAGAAAAATCCCCACAAAATTCCAGAGAAGTCCCACAAAATTCCCTAAATCATTTCAAAACCCTACCAATTCACAGGAATGTCCCACAAAATCTCCACCGATTCCCAGAAAATCCCACCAAAATCCCACAAAAATCCCTAAATCTTCTGAAAACTCGACCAAATTCCTGAAACGCATCATAAAATCACCACAGTTTCCCACAAAATTCAAGAGAAACACCACAAAATTCACTAAATCTTTTCAAAATACCACAAAATTCTTGAAAAGCCCCACCAAATTCCAGAAATATCCCACAAAATGACCTAAATCATTCCAAAACTCTACCAAATTCCACAAAAACCCAACAGAATCTCCACAAATTCCCAAAAAATACATGAAAAATCCCTCAAGATCCCTAAATCCCCTCAATATCCCACAAAATTCCACAAAAATCACACAAAACCTCCACAAGTTTCCACAAAATATAAAAAAAAATCCTCAAAATTCTTCAAGTCTCCTCAAAACAACACAAAGTCCTTGAAAAGGCCCACAGAATTCCAGAAAAATCCCACAAAATTCCCTAAATCTTTTCAAAATACCACAAAATTCAGAAAAACCCGCACCAAATTCCAGAAATATCCCACAAAATGACCTAAATCATTCCAAAACTCTACCAAATTCCACAAAACCCCCACAGAATCTCCACAAATTCCCAAAAAATACATGAAAAATTCGTGATAATTTGTCAATTCTCTGCAGAATCCCACAAAATTACAGAAAAGTCCCTCAAAGTTCCACAAACATCTCAAAAAATGTCCTCAATATCCAACAAAATTCCAGAGAAATCCCACCAAATTCCCTAAATCTTCTCAAAACACGACCAAATTCTGGAAAAAAATTCCACCAAATCTCCACAAATTCCCACAAAATACATGTAAAATCCCCCAAGATCCCTAAATCCCCTCAATATCCCACAAAATTCCACAAAAATCACACAAAACCTCCACAAGTTTCCACAAAATCTAAGGAAACTTCCTCAAAATTCTTCAAGTCTCCTCCAAACCACACAAAGTCCTTGAAAAGGCCCACAGAATTCCAGAAAAATCCCACCAAATTCCCTAAATCTTTTCAAAATACCACAAAATTCAGAAAAACCCGCACCAAATTCCAGAAATGTCCCATAAAAAGACCTACATCATTCCAAAACTCTACCAAATTCCACAAAAATCCCACAGAATCCCCACATATTCCCACAAAATACATGAAAAATCCCTCAAGATCCCTAAATCTCTAAAATTTCCCACAAAATTCCACAAAAATCACACAAAATTCCACAAATTCCCACAAAATCCAAGAAAATTCCTCAAACTTCTTCAAGTCTCCTCAAAACCACACAAAGTCCTTGAAAAGGCCCACCAAATTCCAGTAAAATCCCACAGAATCTCCACAAATTCCCACAAAATCTAAAACAAATTCCTCAAAATTCTTCAAGTCTCCTCAGAATCCCGCAGAATTCCAGAAAAATCCCCACAAAATTCCAGAGAAGTCCCACAAAATTCCCTAAATCATTTCAAAACCCTACCAATTCACAGGAATGTCCCACAAAATCTCCACCGATTCCCAGAAAATCCCACCAAAATCCCACAAAAATCCCTAAATCTTCTGAAAACTCGTCCAAATTCCGGAAACGCATCATAAAATCACCACAGTTTCCCACAAAATTCAAGAGAAACACCACAAAATTCCCTAAATCTTTTCAAAATACCACAAAATTCTTGAAAAGCCCCACCAAATTCCAGAAATATCCCACAAAATGACCTAAATCATTCCAAAACTCTACCAAATTCCACAAAAACCCAACAGAATCTCCACAAATTCCCAAAAAATACATGAAAAATCCCTCAAGATCCCTAAATCGCCTCAATATCCCACAAAATTCCACAAAAATCACACAAAACCTCCACAAGTTTCCACAAAATATAAAAAAAAATCCTCAAAATTCTTCAAGTCTCCTCAAAACCACACAAAGTCCTTGAAAAGGCCCACAGAATTCCAGAAAAATCCCACCAAATTCCCTAAATCTTTTCAAAATACCACAAAATTCAGAAAAACCCGCACAAAATTCCAGAAATATCCTACAAAATGACCTAAATCATTCCAAAACTCTACCAAATTCCACAAAAATCCCACAAAATCTCCACAAATTTCCACAAAATCTAAAACAAATTCCTCAAAATTCTTCAAGTTTCCTCAGAATCCCGCAGAATTCCAGAAAAATCCCCACAAAATTCCAGAGGAGTCCCACAAAACTCCCTAAATCATTTCAAAACCCTACCAATTCACAGGAATGTCCCACAAAATCTCCACCGATTCCCAGAAAATCCCACAAAAATCCCGCAAAAATCCCACCAAAATCCCACAAAAATCCCTAAATCTTCTGAAAACTCGACCAAATTCCAGAAACGCATCATAAAATCACCACAGTTTCCAACAAAATTCAAGAAAAAACTCCACAAAATTCCCTAAATCTTTTCCAAATACCACAAAATTCTTGAAAAGCCCCACCAAATTCCAGAAATATCCCACAAAATGACCTAAATCATTCCAAAACTCTACCAAATTCCACAAAAACCCCACAGAATCTCCACAAATTCCCAAAAATACATGAAGAATTCGTGATAATTTGTCAATTCTCTGCAGAATCCCACAAAATTCCAGAAAAGTCCCTCAAAGTTCCACAAACATCTCACAAAATCTCCCCAATATCCAACACAATTCCAGAGAAATCCCACCAAATTCCCTAAATCTTCTCAAAACATGACCAAATTCTGGAAAAAAATTTCACCAAATCTCCACAAATTCCCACGAAATACATGTAAAATCCCTCAAGATCCCTAAATCCCCTCAATATCCCACAAAAATCACACAAAACCACCACAAGTTTCCACAAAATCGACGAAAACTACCTCAAAATTCTTCAAGTCTCCTCAAAAGCACACAAAGTCCTTTAAAAGGCCCACAGAATTCCAGAAAAATCCCGCAAAATTCCCTAAATCTTTTCAAAATACCACAAAATTCAGAAAAACCCGCACCAAATTCCAGAAATATCCCACAAAATGACCTACATCATTCCAAAACTCTACCAAATTCCACAAAAATCCCACAGAATCCCCACAAATTCCCACAAAATACATGAAAAATCCCTCAAGATCCCTAAATCGCCTCAATATCCCACAAAATTCCACAAAAATCACACAAAACCTCCACAAATTCCCAAAAAATCCAAGAAAATTCCTCAAACTTCTTCAAGTCTCCTCAAAACCACACAAAGTCCTTGAAAAGGACCACCAAATTCCGGAAAAATCCCACCCAATCTCCACAAATTCCCACAAAATCTAAAACAAATTCCTCAAAATTCTGCAAGTCTGTTCAGAATCCCACAGAATTCCAGAAAAATCCCCACAAAATTCCAGAGAAGTCCCTCAAAGTTCCACAAACATCCCACAAAATCTCCCCAATATCCAACAAAATTCCAGAGAAATCCCACCAAATTCCCTAAATCTTCTCAAAACATGACCAAATTCTGGAAAAAAATTCCACCAAATCTCCACAAATTCCCACAAAATACATGTAAAAGCCCTCAAGATCCCTAAATCCCCTCAATATCCCACAAAATTCCACAAAAATCCCACAAATCCTCCACAAGTTTCCAAAAAATCTATGAAAACTTCCTCAAAATTCTTCAAGTCTCCTCAAAACCACACAAAGTCATTGAAAAGGCCCACAGAATTCCAGAAAAATCCCACAAAATTCCCTAAATCTTTTCAAAATACCACAAAATTCAAAAAAAGCCCCACCAAATTCCAGAAACATCCCACAAAATGACCTAAATCATTCCAAAACTCTACCAAATTCCACAAAAATCCCACCCAATCTCCACAAATTCCCACAAAATCTAAAACAAATTCCTCATAATTCTTCAAGTCCGTTCAGAATCCCGCAGAATTCCTGAAAAATCCCCACAAAATTCCAGAGAAGTCCCACAAAATTCCCTAAATCATTTCAAAACCCTACCAGTTCACAGGAATGTCCCACAAAATCTCCACCGATTCCCAGAAAATCCCACCAAAATCCCACAAAAATCCCTAAATCTTCAGAAAACTCGACCAAATTCCAGAAACGCCCCATAAAATCACCACAGTTTCCCACAAACTTCAAGAGAAACACCACAAAAATCCCTAAATCTTTTCGAAATACCACAAAATTCAAAAAAATCCCCACCAAATTCCAGAAACATCCCACAAAATGACCTAAATAATTCCAAAACTCTACCAAATTCCGGAAAAATCCCACCCAATCTCCACAAATTCCCACAAAATCTAAAACAAATTCCTCATAATTCTTCAAGTCCGTTCAGAATCCCGCAGAATTCCAGAAAAATCCCCACAAAATTCCAGAGAAGTCCCACAAAATTCCCTAAATCATTTCAAAACCCTACCAATTCACAGGAATGTCCCACAAAATCTCCACCGATTCCCAGAAAATCCCACCAAAATCCCACAAAAATCCCTAAATCTTCTGAAAACTCGACCAAATTCCAGAAACGCATCATAAAATCACCACAGTTTCCCACAAAATTCAAGAAAAACTCCACAAAATTCCCTAAATCTTTTCCAAATACCACAAAATTCTTGAAAAGCCCCACCAAATTCCAGAAATATCCCACAAAATGACCTACATCATTCCAAAACTCTACCAAATTCCACAAAACCCCCACAGAATCTCCACAAATTCCCAAAAATACATGAAAAATTCGTGATAATTTGTCAATTCTCTGCAGAATCCCACAAAATTCCAGAAAAGTCCCTCAAAGTTCCACAAACATCTCAAAAAATGTCCTCAATATCCAACAAAATTCCAGAGAAATCCCACCAAATTCCCTAAATCTTCTCAAAACACGACCAAATTCTGGAAAAAAATTCCACCAAATCTCCACAAATTCCCACAAAATACATGTAAAATCCCCCAAGATCCCTAAATCCCCTCAATATCCCACAAAATTCCACAAAAATCACACAAAACCTCCACAAGTTTCCACAAAATCTAAGGAAACTTCCTCAAAATTCTTCAAGTCTCCTCCAAACCACACAAAGTCCTTGAAAAGGCCCACAGAATTCCAGAAAAATCCCACCAAATTCCCTAAATCTTTTCAAAATACCACAAAATTCAGAAAAACCCGCACCAAATTCCAGAAATGTCCCATAAAAAGACCTACATCATTCCAAAACTCTACTAAATTCCACAAAAATCCCACAGAATCCCCACATATTCCCACAAAATACATGAAAAATCCCTCAAGATCCCTAAATCTCTAAAATTTCCCACAAAATTCCACAAAAATCACACAAAACCTCCACAAATTCCCACAAAATCCAAGAAAATTCCTCAAACTTCTTCAAGTCTCCTCAAAACCACACAAAGTCCTTGAAAAGGCCCACCAAATTCCAGTAAAATCCCACAGAATCTCCACAAATTCCCACAAAATCTAAAACAAATTCCTCAAAATTCTTCAAGTCTCCTCAGAATCCCGCAGAATTCCAGAAAAATCCCCACAAAATTCCAGAGAAGTCCCACAAAATTCCCTAAATCATTTCAAAACCCTACCAATTCACAGGAATGTCCCACAAAATCTCCACCGATTCCCAGAAAATCCCACCAAAATCCCACAAAAATCCCTAAATCTTCTGAAAACTTGACCAAATTCCAGAAACGCCCCATAAAATCACCACAGTTTCCCACAAAATTCAAGAGAAACACCACAAAAATCCCTAAATCTTTTCCAAATACCACAAAATTCTTGAAAAGCCCCACCAAATTCCAGAAATATCCCACAAAATGACCTAAATCATTCCAAAACTCTACCAAATTCCACAAAAACCCCACAGAATCTCCACAAATTCCCAAAAAATACATGAAAAATTCGTGATAATTTGTCAATTCTCTGCAGAATCCCACAAAATTCCAGAAAAGTCCCTCAAAGTTCCACAAACATCCCACAAAATCTCCTCAATATCCAACAAAATTCCAGAGAAATCCCACCAAATTCCCTAAATCTTCTCAAAACACGACCAAATTCTGGAAAAAAATTCCACCAAATCTCCACAAATTCCCACAAAATACATGTAAAATCCCCCAAGATCCCTAAATCCCCTCAATATCCCACAAAATTCCACAAAAATCACACAAAACCTCCACAAGTTTCCACAAAATCTAAGGAAACTTCCTCAAAATTCTTCAAGTCTCCTCAAAACCACACAAAGTCCTTGAAAAGGCCCACAGAATTCCAGAAAAATCCCACCAAATTCCCTAAATCTTTTCAAAATACCACAAAATTCAGAAAAACCCGCATCAATTCCAGAAATGTCCCACAAAATGACCTAAATCATTCCAAAACACTACCAAATTCCACATAAATCCCACAGAATCTCCACAAATTCCCACAAAATCTAAAACAAATTCCTCAAAATTCTTCAAGTCTCCTCAGAATCCCGCAGAATTCCAGAAAAATCCCCACAAAATTCCAGAGAAGTCCCACAAAATTCCCTAAATCATTTCAAAACCCTACCAATTCACAGGAATGTCCCACAAAATCTCCACCGATTCCCAGAAAATCCCACCAAAATCCCACAAAAATCCCTAAATCTTCTGAAAACTCGACCAAATTCCTGAAACGCATCATAAAATCACCACAGTTTCCCACAAAATTCAAGAGAAACACCACAAAATTCACTAAATCTTTTCAAAATACCACAAAATTCTTGAAAAGCCCCACCAAATTCCAGAAATATCCCACAAAATGACCTAAATCATTCCAAAACTCTACCAAATTCCACAAAAACCCAACAGAATCTCCACAAATTCCAAAAAAATACATGAAAAATTCGTGATAATTTGTCAATTCTCTGCAGAATCCCACAAAATTCCAGAAAAGTCCCTCAAAGTTCCACAAACATCCCACAAAATGTCCTCAATATCCAACAAAATTCCAGAGAAATCCCACCAAATTCCCTAAATCTTCTCAAAACAGGACAAAATTCTAGAAAAAAATTCCACCAAATCTCCACAAATTCCCACAAAATACATGTAAAATCCCTCAAGATGCCTAAATCCCCTCAATATCCCACAATATCCCACAAAAATCACACAAATCCTCCACAAGTTTCCAAAAAATCTATGAAAACTTCCTCAAAATTCTTCAAGTCTCCTCAAAACCACACAAAGTCCTTGAAAAGGCCCACAGAATTCCAGAAAAATCCCGCCAAATTCCCTAAATCTTTTCAAAATACCACAAAATTCAAAAAAAGCCCGCACCAAATTCGAGAAACATCCCACAAAATGACCTAAATCATTCCAAAACTCTACCAAATTCCACAAAAATCCCACCCAATCTCCACAAATTCCCACAAAATCTAAAACAAATTCCTCAAAATTCTGCAAGTCTGTTCAGAATCCCGCAGAATTCCAGAAAAATCCCCACAAAATTCCAGAGAAGTCCCACAAAATTCCCTAAATCATTTCAAAACCCTACCAATTCACAGGAATGTCCCACAAAATCTCCACCGATTCCCAGAAAATCCCACCAAAATCCCACAAAAATCCCTAAATCTTCAGAAAACTCGACCAAATTCCAGAAACGCCCCATAAAATCACCACAGTTTCCCACAAACTTCAAGAGAAACACCACAAAAATCCCTAAATCTTTTCAAAATACCACAAAATTCTTGAAAAGCCCCACCAAATTCCAGAAATATCCCACAAAATGACCTAAATCATTCCAAAACTCTACCAAATTCCACAAAAACCCAACAGAATCTCCACAAATTCCCAAAAAATACATGAAGAATTCGTGATAATTTGTCAACTCTCTGCAGAATCCCACAAAATTCCAGAAAAGTCCCTCAAAGTTCCACAAACATCCCACAAAATGTCCTCAATATCCAACAAAATTCCAGAGAAATCCCACCAAATTCCCTAAATCTTCTCAAAACACGACCAAATTCTGGAAAAAAATTCCACCAAATCTCCACAAATTCCCACAAAATACATGTAAAAGACCTCAAGATCCCTAAATCCCTCAATATCCCACAAAATACCATAAAAATCACACAAAACCTCCACAAATTCCACCAAAACTTAAAAAAAATTCTCAAAATTCTTCAAGTCTCCTCAAAACCACACAAAGTCCTTGAAAAGGCACACAAAATTCCAGAAACATCCCACAAAATGACCTACATCATTCCAAAACTCTACCAAATTCCACATAAATCCCACAGAATCTCCACAAATTCCCAAAAAATACATGAAAAATTCGTGAAAATTTGTCAATTCTCTGCAGAATCCCACAAAATTCCAGAAAAGCCCCTCAAAATTCCACAAACATCCCACAAAATCTCCTCAATATCCAACACAATTCCAGAGAAATCCCACCAAATTCCCTAAATCTTCTCAAAACACGAACAAATTCTGGAAAAAAATTCCACCAAATCTCCACAAATTCCCACAAAATACATGTAAAATCCCCCAAGATCCCTAAATCCCCCAAATATCCCACAAAATTCCACAAAAATCACACAAAACCTCCACAAGTTTGCACAAAATCTACGAAAACTACCTCAAAATTCTTCAAGTCTCCTCAAAAGCACACAAAGTCCTTGAAAAGGCCCACAGAATTCCAGAAAAATCCCGCCAAATTCCCTAAATCTTTTCAAAATACCACAAAATTCAGAAAAACCCGCACCAAATTCCAGAAATATCCTACAAAATGACCTAAATCGTTCCAAAACTCGACCAAATTCCACAAAAATCCCACCCAATCTCCACAAATTCCAACAAAATCTAAAACAAATTCCTCATAATTCTTCAAGTCCGTTCAGAATCCCACAGAATTCCAGTAAAATCCCCACAAAATTCCAGAGGAGTCCCACAAAACTCCCTAAATCATTTCAAAACCCTACCAATTCACAGGAATGTCCCACAAAATCTCCACCGATTCCCAGAAAATCCCACCAAAATCCCACAAAAATCCCTAAATCTTCTGAAAACTCAACCAAATTCCAGAAACGCCCCATAAAATCAGCACAGTTTCCCACAAAATTCAAGAAAAAACACCACAAAATTCCCTAAATCTTTTCCAAATACCACAAAATTCTTGAAAAGCCCCACCAAATTCCAGAAATATCCCACAAAATGACCTAAATCATTCCAAAACTCTACCAAATTCCACAAAAACCCAACAGAATCTCCACAAATTCCAAAAAAATACATGAAAAATTCGTGATAATTTGTCAATTCTCTGCAGAATCCCACAAAATTCCAGAAAAGTCCCTCAAAGTTCCACAAACATCCCACAAAATGTCCTCAATATCCAACAAAATTCCAGAGAAATCCCACCAAATTCCCTAAATCTTCTCAAAACAGGACAAAATTCTAGAAAAAAATTCCACCAAATCTCCACAAATTCCCACAAAATACATGTAAAATCCCTCAAGATCCCTAAATCCCTCAATATCCCACAAAAATCACACAAAACCGCCACAAGTTTCCACAAAATCTACAAAAACTACCTCAAAATTCTTCAAGTCTCCTCAAAAGCACACAAAGTCCTTTAAAAGGCCCACAGAATTCCAGAAAAATCCCACCAAATTCCCTAAATCTTTTCAAAATACCACAAAATTCAGAAAAACCCGCACCAAATTCCAGAAATATCCCACAAAATGACCTACATCATTCCAAAACTCTACCAAATTCCACAAAAATCCCACAGAATCCCCACAAATTCCCACAAAATACATGAAAAATCCCTCAAGATCCCTAAATCTCTAAAATTTCCCACAAAATTCCACAAAAATCACACAAAACCTCCACAAATTCCCACAAAATCCAAGAAAATTCCTCAAACTTCTTCAAGTCTCCTCAAAACCACACAAAGTCCTTGAAAAGGCCCACCAAATTCCAGTAAAATCCCACAGAATCTCCACAAATTCCCACAAAATCTAAAACAAATTCCTCAAAATTCTTCAAGTCTCCTCAGAATCCCGCAGAATTCCAGAAAAATCCCCACAAAATTCCAGAGAAGTCCCACAAAATTCCCTAAATCATTTCAAAACCCTACCAATTCACAGGAATGTCCCACAAAATCTCCACCGATTCCCAGAAAATCCCACCAAAATCCCACAAAAATCCCTAAATCTTCTGAAAACTCGACCAAATTCCTGAAACGCATCATAAAATCACCACAGTTTCCCACAAAATTCAAGAGAAACACCACAAAATTCACTAAATCTTTTCAAAATACCACAAAATTCTTGAAAAGCCCCACCAAATTCCAGAAATATCCCACAAAATGACCTAAATCATTCCAAAACTCTACCAAATTCCACAAAAACCCAACAGAATCTCCACAAATTCCAAAAAAATACATGAAAAATTCGTGATAATTTGTCAATTCTCTGCAGAATCCCACAAAATTCCAGAAAAGTCCCTCAAAGTTCCACAAACATCCCACAAAATGTCCTCAATATCCAACAAAATTCCAGAGAAATCCCACCAAATTCCCTAAATCTTCTCAAAACAGGACAAAATTCTAGAAAAAAATTCCACCAAATCTCCACAAATTCCCACAAAATACATGTAAAATCCCTCAAGATGCCTAAATCCCCTCAATATCCCACAATATCCCACAAAAATCACACAAATCCTCCACAAGTTTCCAAAAAATCTATGAAAACTTCCTCAAAATTCTTCAAGTCTCCTCAAAACCACACAAAGTCCTTGAAAAGGCCCACAGAATTCCAGAAAAATCCCACCAAATTCCCTAAATCTTTTCAAAATACCACAAAATTCAGAAAAACCCGCATCAATTCCAGAAATGTCCCACAAAATGACCTAAATCATTCCAAAACACTACCAAATTCCACATAAATCCCACAGAATCTCCACAAATTCCCACAAAATCTAAAACAAATTCCTCAAAATTCTTCAAGTCTCCTCAGAATCCCGCAGAATTCCAGAAAAATCCCCACAAAATTCCAGAGAAGTCCCACAAAATTCCCTAAATCATTTCAAAACCCTACCAATTCACAGGAATGTCCCACAAAATCTCCACCGATTCCCAGAAAATCCCACCAAAATCCCACAAAAATCCCTAAATCTTCTGAAAACTCGACCAAATTCCTGAAACGCATCATAAAATCACCACAGTTTCCCACAAAATTCAAGAGAAACACCACAAAATTCACTAAATCTTTTCAAAATACCACAAAATTCTTGAAAAGCCCCACCAAATTCCAGAAATATCCCACAAAATGACCTAAATCATTCCAAAACTCTACCAAATTCCACAAAAACCCAACAGAATCTCCACAAATTCCAAAAAAATACATGAAAAATTCGTGATAATTTGTCAATTCTCTGCAGAATCCCACAAAATTCCAGAAAAGTCCCTCAAAGTTCCACAAACATCCCACAAAATGTCCTCAATATCCAACAAAATTCCAGAGAAATCCCACCAAATTCCCTAAATCTTCTCAAAACAGGACAAAATTCTAGAAAAAAATTCCACCAAATCTCCACAAATTCCCACAAAATACATGTAAAATCCCTCAAGATGCCTAAATCCCCTCAATATCCCACAATATCCCACAAAAATCACACAAATCCTCCACAAGTTTCCAAAAAATCTATGAAAACTTCCTCAAAATTCTTCAAGTCTCCTCAAAACCACACAAAGTCCTTGAAAAGGCCCACAGAATTCCAGAAAAATCCCGCCAAATTCCCTAAATCTTTTCAAAATACCACAAAATTCAAAAAAAGCCCGCACCAAATTCGAGAAACATCCCACAAAATGACCTAAATCATTCCAAAACTCTACCAAATTCCACAAAAATCCCACCCAATCTCCACAAATTCCCACAAAATCTAAAACAAATTCCTCAAAATTCTGCAAGTCTGTTCAGAATCCCGCAGAATTCCAGAAAAATCCCCACAAAATTCCAGAGAAGTCCCACAAAATTCCCTAAATCATTTCAAAACCCTACCAATTCACAGGAATGTCCCACAAAATCTCCACCGATTCCCAGAAAATCCCACCAAAATCCCACAAAAATCCCTAAATCTTCAGAAAACTCGACCAAATTCCAGAAACGCCCCATAAAATCACCACAGTTTCCCACAAACTTCAAGAGAAACACCACAAAAATCCCTAAATCTTTTCAAAATACCACAAAATTCTTGAAAAGCCCCACCAAATTCCAGAAATATCCCACAAAATGACCTAAATCATTCCAAAACTCTACCAAATTCCACAAAAACCCAACAGAATCTCCACAAATTCCCAAAAAATACATGAAGAATTCGTGATAATTTGTCAACTCTCTGCAGAATCCCACAAAATTCCAGAAAAGTCCCTCAAAGTTCCACAAACATCCCACAAAATGTCCTCAATATCCAACAAAATTCCAGAGAAATCCCACCAAATTCCCTAAATCTTCTCAAAACACGACCAAATTCTGGAAAAAAATTCCACCAAATCTCCACAAATTCCCACAAAATACATGTAAAAGACCTCAAGATCCCTAAATCCCTCAATATCCCACAAAATACCATAAAAATCACACAAAACCTCCACAAATTCCACCAAAACTTAAAAAAAATTCTCAAAATTCTTCAAGTCTCCTCAAAACCACACAAAGTCCTTGAAAAGGCACACAAAATTCCAGAAACATCCCACAAAATGACCTACATCATTCCAAAACTCTACCAAATTCCACATAAATCCCACAGAATCTCCACAAATTCCCAAAAAATACATGAAAAATTCGTGAAAATTTGTCAATTCTCTGCAGAATCCCACAAAATTCCAGAAAAGCCCCTCAAAATTCCACAAACATCCCACAAAATCTCCTCAATATCCAACACAATTCCAGAGAAATCCCACCAAATTCCCTAAATCTTCTCAAAACACGAACAAATTCTGGAAAAAAATTCCACCAAATCTCCACAAATTCCCACAAAATACATGTAAAATCCCCCAAGATCCCTAAATCCCCCCAATATCCCACAAAATTCCACAAAAATCACACAAAACCTCCACAAGTTTGCACAAAATCTACGAAAACTACCTCAAAATTCTTCAAGTCTCCTCAAAAGCACACAAAGTCCTTGAAAAGGCCCACAGAATTCCAGAAAAATCCCGCCAAATTCCCTAAATCTTTTCAAAATACCACAAAATTCAGAAAAACCCGCACCAAATTCCAGAAATATCCTACAAAATGACCTAAATCGTTCCAAAACTCGACCAAATTCCACAAAAATCCCACCCAATCTCCACAAATTCCAACAAAATCTAAAACAAATTCCTCATAATTCTTCAAGTCCGTTCAGAATCCCACAGAATTCCAGTAAAATCCCCACAAAATTCCAGAGGAGTCCCACAAAACTCCCTAAATCATTTCAAAACCCTACCAATTCACAGGAATGTCCCACAAAATCTCCACCGATTCCCAGAAAATCCCACCAAAATCCCACAAAAATCCCTAAATCTTCTGAAAACTCAACCAAATTCCAGAAACGCCCCATAAAATCAGCACAGTTTCCCACAAAATTCAAGAAAAAACACCACAAAATTCCCTAAATCTTTTCCAAATACCACAAAATTCTTGAAAAGCCCCACCAAATTCCAGAAATATCCCACAAAATGACCTAAATCATTCCAAAACTCTACCAAATTCCACAAAAACCCAACAGAATCTCCACAAATTCCAAAAAAATACATGAAAAATTCGTGATAATTTGTCAATTCTCTGCAGAATCCCACAAAATTCCAGAAAAGTCCCTCAAAGTTCCACAAACATCCCACAAAATGTCCTCAATATCCAACAAAATTCCAGAGAAATCCCACCAAATTCCCTAAATCTTCTCAAAACAGGACAAAATTCTAGAAAAAAATTCCACCAAATCTCCACAAATTCCCACAAAATACATGTAAAATCCCTCAAGATCCCTAAATCCCTCAATATCCCACAAAAATCACACAAAACCGCCACAAGTTTCCACAAAATCTACAAAAACTACCTCAAAATTCTTCAAGTCTCCTCAAAAGCACACAAAGTCCTTTAAAAGGCCCACAGAATTCCAGAAAAATCCCACCAAATTCCCTAAATCTTTTCAAAATACCACAAAATTCAGAAAAACCCGCACCAAATTCCAGAAATATCCCACAAAATGACCTACATCATTCCAAAACTCTACCAAATTCCACAAAAATCCCACAGAATCCCCACAAATTCCCACAAAATACATGAAAAATCCCTCAAGATCCCTAAATCTCCAAAATTTCCCACAAAATTCCACAAAAATCACACAAAATCTCCACAAATTCCCACAAAATCCAAGAAAATTCCTCAAACTTCTTCAAGTCTCCTCAAAACCACACAAAGCCCTTGAAAAGGCACACCAAATTCCGGAAAAATCCCACCCAATCTCCACAAATTCCCACAAAATCTAAAACAAATTCCTCAAAATTCTGCAAGTCTGTTCAGAATCCCACAGAATTCCAGAAAAAACCCCACCAAATTCCAGAGAAGTCCCACAAAATTCCCTAAATCATTTCAAAACCCTACCAATTCACAGGAATGTCCCACAAAATCTCCACCGATTCCCAGAAAATCCCACCAAAATCCCACAAAAATCCCTAAATCTTCTGAAAACTCGACCAAATTCCAGAAACGCCCCATAAAATCAGCACAGTTTCCCACAAACTTCAAGAGAAACACCACAAAATTCCCTAAATCTTTTCAAAATACCACAAAATTCTTGAAAAGCCCCACCAAATTCCAGAAATATCCCACAAAATTACCTAAATCATTCCAAAACTCTACCAAATTCCACAAAAACCCCACAGAATCTCCACAAATTCCCAAAAATTACATGAAGAATTTGTGATAATCTGTCAATTCTCTGCAGAATCCCACAAAATTCCAAAAAAGTCCCTCAAAGTTCCACAAACATCCCACAAAATCTCCCCAATATCCAACAAAATTCCAGAGAAATCCCACCAAATTCCCTAAATCTTCTCAAAACATGACCAAATTCTGGAAAAAAATTCCACCAAATCTCCACAAATTCCCACAAAATACATGTAAAATCCCCCAAGATCCCTAAATCCCCCAAATATCCCACAAAAATCACACAAAACCGCCACAAGTTTCCACAAAATCTACGAAAACTACCTCAAAATTCTTCAAGTCTCCTCAAAAGCACACAAAGTCCTTTAAAAGGCCCACAGAATTCCAGAAAAATCCCACCAAATTCCCTAAATCTTTTCAAAATACCACAAAATTCAGAAAAACCCGCACCAAATTCCAGAAATATCCCACAAAATGACCTACATCATTCCAAAACTCTACCAAATTCCACAAAAATCCCACAGAATCCCCACAAATTCCCACAAAATACATGAAAAATCCCTCAAGATGCCTAAATCCCCTCAATATCCCACAATATCCCACAAAAATCACACAAATCCTCCACAAGTTTCCAAAAAATCTATGAAAACTTCCTCAAAATTCTTCAAGTCTCCTCAAAACCACACAAAGTCCTTGAAAAGGCCCACAGAATTCCAGAAAAATCCCGCCAAATTCCCTAAATCTTTTCAAAATACCACAAAATTCAAAAAAAGCCCGCACCAAATTCGAGAAACATCCCACAAAATGACCTAAATCATTCCAAAACTCTACCAAATTCCACAAAAATCCCACCCAATCTCCACAAATTCCCACAAAATCTAAAACAAATTCCTCAAAATTCTGCAAGTCTGTTCAGAATCCCACAGAATTCCAGAAAAATCCCCACAAAATTCCAGAGAAGTCCCACAAAATTCCCTAAATCATTTCAAAACCCTACCAATTCACAGGAATGTCCCACAAAATCTCCACCGATTCCCAGAAAATCCCACCAAAATCCCACAAAAATCCCTAAATCTTCAGAAAACTCGACCAAATTCCAGAAACGCCCCATAAAATCACCACAGTTTCCCACAAACTTCAAGAGAAACACCACAAAAATCCCTAAATCTTTTCAAAATACCACAAAATTCTTGAAAAGCCCCACCAAATTCCAGAAATATCCCACAAAATGACCTAAATCATTCCAAAACTCTACCAAATTCCACAAAAACCCAACAGAATCTCCACAAATTCCCAAAAAATACATGAAGAATTCGTGATAATTTGTCAACTCTCTGCAGAATCCCACAAAATTCCAGAAAAGTCCCTCAAAGTTCCACAAACATCCCACAAAATGTCCTCAATATCCAACAAAATTCCAGAGAAATCCCACCAAATTCCCTAAATCTTCTCAAAACACGACCAAATTCTGGAAAAAAATTCCACCAAATCTCCACAAATTCCCACAAAATACATGTAAAAGACCTCAAGATCCCTAAATCCCTCAATATCCCACAAAATACCATAAAAATCACACAAAACCTCCACAAATTCCACCAAAACTTAAAAAAAATTCTCAAAATTCTTCAAGTCTCCTCAAAACCACACAAAGTCCTTGAAAAGGCACACAAAATTCCAGAAACATCCCACAAAATGACCTACATCATTCCAAAACTCTACCAAATTCCACATAAATCCCACAGAATCTCCACAAATTCCCAAAAAATACATGAAAAATTCGTGAAAATTTGTCAATTCTCTGCAGAATCCCACAAAATTCCAGAAAAGCCCCTCAAAATTCCACAAACATCCCACAAAATCTCCTCAATATCCAACACAATTCCAGAGAAATCCCACCAAATTCCCTAAATCTTCTCAAAACACGAACAAATTCTGGAAAAAAATTCCACCAAATCTCCACAAATTCCCACAAAATACATGTAAAATCCCCCAAGATCCCTAAATCCCCCAAATATCCCACAAAATTCCACAAAAATCACACAAAACCTCCACAAGTTTGCACAAAATCTACGAAAACTACCTCAAAATTCTTCAAGTCTCCTCAAAAGCACACAAAGTCCTTGAAAAGGCCCACAGAATTCCAGAAAAATCCCGCCAAATTCCCTAAATCTTTTCAAAATACCACAAAATTCAGAAAAACCCGCACCAAATTCCAGAAATATCCTACAAAATGACCTAAATCGTTCCAAAACTCGACCAAATTCCACAAAAATCCCACCCAATCTCCACAAATTCCAACAAAATCTAAAACAAATTCCTCATAATTCTTCAAGTCCGTTCAGAATCCCACAGAATTCCAGTAAAATCCCCACAAAATTCCAGAGGAGTCCCACAAAACTCCCTAAATCATTTCAAAACCCTACCAATTCACAGGAATGTCCCACAAAATCTCCACCGATTCCCAGAAAATCCCACCAAAATCCCACAAAAATCCCTAAATCTTCTGAAAACTCAACCAAATTCCAGAAACGCCCCATAAAATCAGCACAGTTTCCCACAAAATTCAAGAAAAAACACCACAAAATTCCCTAAATCTTTTCCAAATACCACAAAATTCTTGAAAAGCCCCACCAAATTCCAGAAATATCCCACAAAATGACCTAAATCATTCCAAAACTCTACCAAATTCCACAAAAACCCAACAGAATCTCCACAAATTCCAAAAAAATACATGAAAAATTCGTGATAATTTGTCAATTCTCTGCAGAATCCCACAAAATTCCAGAAAAGTCCCTCAAAGTTCCACAAACATCCCACAAAATGTCCTCAATATCCAACAAAATTCCAGAGAAATCCCACCAAATTCCCTAAATCTTCTCAAAACAGGACAAAATTCTAGAAAAAAATTCCACCAAATCTCCACAAATTCCCACAAAATACATGTAAAATCCCTCAAGATCCCTAAATCCCTCAATATCCCACAAAAATCACACAAAACCGCCACAAGTTTCCACAAAATCTACAAAAACTACCTCAAAATTCTTCAAGTCTCCTCAAAAGCACACAAAGTCCTTTAAAAGGCCCACAGAATTCCAGAAAAATCCCACCAAATTCCCTAAATCTTTTCAAAATACCACAAAATTCAGAAAAACCCGCACCAAATTCCAGAAATATCCCACAAAATGACCTACATCATTCCAAAACTCTACCAAATTCCACAAAAATCCCACAGAATCCCCACAAATTCCCACAAAATACATGAAAAATCCCTCAAGATCCCTAAATCTCCAAAATTTCCCACAAAATTCCACAAAAATCACACAAAATCTCCACAAATTCCCACAAAATCCAAGAAAATTCCTCAAACTTCTTCAAGTCTCCTCAAAACCACACAAAGCCCTTGAAAAGGCACACCAAATTCCGGAAAAATCCCACCCAATCTCCACAAATTCCCACAAAATCTAAAACAAATTCCTCAAAATTCTGCAAGTCTGTTCAGAATCCCACAGAATTCCAGAAAAAACCCCACCAAATTCCAGAGAAGTCCCACAAAATTCCCTAAATCATTTCAAAACCCTACCAATTCACAGGAATGTCCCACAAAATCTCCACCGATTCCCAGAAAATCCCACCAAAATCCCACAAAAATCCCTAAATCTTCTGAAAACTCGACCAAATTCCAGAAACGCCCCATAAAATCAGCACAGTTTCCCACAAACTTCAAGAGAAACACCACAAAATTCCCTAAATCTTTTCAAAATACCACAAAATTCTTGAAAAGCCCCACCAAATTCCAGAAATATCCCACAAAATTACCTAAATCATTCCAAAACTCTACCAAATTCCACAAAAACCCCACAGAATCTCCACAAATTCCCAAAAATTACATGAAGAATTTGTGATAATCTGTCAATTCTCTGCAGAATCCCACAAAATTCCAAAAAAGTCCCTCAAAGTTCCACAAACATCCCACAAAATCTCCCCAATATCCAACAAAATTCCAGAGAAATCCCACCAAATTCCCTAAATCTTCTCAAAACATGACCAAATTCTGGAAAAAAATTCCACCAAATCTCCACAAATTCCCACAAAATACATGTAAAATCCCCCAAGATCCCTAAATCCCCCAAATATCCCACAAAAATCACACAAAACCGCCACAAGTTTCCACAAAATCTACGAAAACTACCTCAAAATTCTTCAAGTCTCCTCAAAAGCACACAAAGTCCTTTAAAAGGCCCACAGAATTCCAGAAAAATCCCACCAAATTCCCTAAATCTTTTCAAAATACCACAAAATTCAGAAAAACCCGCACCAAATTCCAGAAATATCCCACAAAATGACCTAAATCATTCCAAAACTCTACCAAATTCCACAAAAATCCCACAGAATCCCCACAAATTCCCACAAAATACATGAAAAATCCCTCAAGATCCCTAAATCTCCAAAATTTCCCACAAAATTCCACAAAAATCACACAAAACCTCCACAAATTCCCACAAAATCCAAGAAAATTCCTCAAACTTCTTCAAGTCTCCTCAAAACCACACAAAGTCCTTGAAAAGGCACACCAAATTCCGGAAAAATCCCACCCAATCTCCACAAATTCTTACAAAATCTAAAACAAATTCCTCAAAATTCTGCAAGTCTGTTCAGAATCCCACAGAATTCCAGAAAAAACCCCACCAAATTCCAGAGAAGTCCCACAAAATTCCCTAAATCATTTCAAAACCCTACCAATTCACAGGAATGTCCCACAAAATCTCCACCGATTCCCAGAAAATCCCACCAAAATCCCACAAAAATCCCTAAATCTTCTGAAAACTCAACCAAATTCCAGAAACGCCCCATAAAATCAGCACAGTTTCCCACAAACTTCAAGAGAAACACCACAAAATTCCCTAAATCTTTTCAAAATACCACAAAATTCTTGAAAAGCCCCACCAAATTCCAGAAATATCCCACAAAATGACCTAAATCATTCCAAAACTCTACCAAATTCCACAAAAACCCAACAGAATCTCCACAAATTCCAAAAAAATACATGAAAAATTCGTGATAATTTGTCAATTCTCTGCAGAATCCCACAAAATTCCAGAAAAGTCCCTCAAAGTTCCACAAACATCCCACAAAATGTCCTCAATATCCAACAAAATTCCAGAGAAATCCGACCAAATTCCCTAAATCTTCTCAAAACACGACCAAATTCTAGAAAAAAATCCCACCAAATCTCCACAAATTCCCACAAAATACATGTAAAAGACCTCAAGATCCCTAAATCCCTCAATATCCCACAAAATACCATAAAAATCACACAAAACCTCCACAAATTCCACCAAAACTTAAAAAAAATTCTCAAAATTCTTCAAGTCTCCTCAAAACCACACAAAGTCCTTGAAAAGGCACACAAAATTCCAGAAACATCCCACAAAATGACCTACATCATTCCAAAACTCTACCAAATTCCACATAAATCCCACAGAATCTCCACAAATTCCCAAAAAATACATGAAAAATTCGTGAAAATTTGTCAATTCTCTGCAGAATCCCACAAAATTCCAGAAAAGCCCCTCAAAATTCCACAAACATCCCACAAAATCTCCTCAATATCCAACACAATTCCAGAGAAATCCCACCAAATTCCCTAAATCTTCTCAAAACACGAACAAATTCTGGAAAAAAATTCCACCAAATCTCCACAAATTCCCACAAAATACATGTAAAATCCCCCAAGATCCCTAAATCCCCCAAATATCCCACAAAATTCCACAAAAATCACACAAAACCTCCACAAGTTTGCACAAAATCTACGAAAACTACCTCAAAATTCTTCAAGTCTCCTCAAAACCACACAAAGTCCTTGAAAAGGCCCACAGAATTCCAGAAAAATCCCGCCAAATTCCCTAAATCTTTTCAAAATACCACAAAATTCAGAAAAACCCGCACCAAATTCCAGAAATATCCTACAAAATGACCTAAATCGTTCCAAAACTCGACCAAATTCCACAAAAATCCCACCCAATCTCCACAAATTCCAACAAAATCTAAAACAAATTCCTCATAATTCTTCAAGTCCGTTCAGAATCCCACAGAATTCCAGTAAAATCCCCACAAAATTCCAGAGGAGTCCCACAAAACTCCCTAAATCATTTCAAAACCCTACCAGTTCACAGGAATGTCCCACAAAATCTCCACCGATTCCCAGAAAATCCCACCAAAATCCCACAAAAATCCCTAAATCTTCTGAAAACTCAACCAAATTCCAGAAACGCCCCATAAAATCAGCACAGTTTCCCACAAAATTCAAGAAAAAACACCACAAAATTCCCTAAATCTTTTCCAAATACCACAAAATTCTTGAAAAGCCCCACCAAATTCCAGAAATATGTCACAAAATGACCTAAATCATTCCAAAACTCTACCAAATTCCACAAAAACCCCACAGAATCTCCACAAATTCCCAAAAATTACATGAAGAATTTGTGATAATCTGTCAATTCTCTGCAGAATCCCACAAAATTCCAAAAAAGTCCCTCAAAGTTCCACAAACATCCCACAAAATCTCCCCAATATCCAACAAAATTCCAGAGAAATCCCACCAAATTCCCTAAATCTTCTCAAAACATGACCAAATTCTGGAAAAAAATTTCACCAAATCTCCACAAATTCCCACGAAATACATGTAAAATCCCTCAAGATCCCTAAATCCCCTCAATATCCCACAAAAATCACACAAAACCGCCACAAGTTTCCACAAAATCGACGAAAACTACCTCAAAATTCTTCAAGTCTCCTCAAAAGCACACAAAGTCCTTTAAAAGGCCCACAGAATTCCAGAAAAATCCCGCAAAATTCCCTAAATCTTTTCAAAATACCACAAAATTCAGAAAAACCCGCACCAAATTCCAGAAATATCCCACAAAATGACCTACATCATTCCAAAACTCTACCAAATTCCACAAAAATCCCACAGAATCCCCACAAATTCCCACAAAATACATGAAAAATCCCTCAAGATCCCTAAATCTCCAAAATTTCCCACAAAATTCCACAAAAATCACACAAAATCTCCACAAATTCCCACAAAATCCAAGAAAATTCCTCAAACTTCTTCAAGTCTCCTCAAAACCACACAAAGTCCTTGAAAAGGCACACCAAATTCCGGAAAAATCCCACCCAATCTCCACAAATTCCCACAAAATCTAAAACAAATTCCTCAAAATTCTGCAAGTCTGTTCAGAATCCCACAGAATTCCAGAAAAAACCCCACCAAATTCCAGAGAAGTCCCACAAAATTCCCTAAATCATTTCAAAACCCTACCAATTCACAGGAATGTCCCACAAAATCTCCACCGATTCCCAGAAAATCCCACCAAAATCCCACAAAAATCCCTAAATCTTCTGAAAACTCGACCAAATTCCAGAAACGCCCCATAAAATCAGCACAGTTTCCCACAAACTTCAAGAGAAACACCACAAAATTCCCTAAATCTTTTCAAAATACCACAAAATTCTTGAAAAGCCCCACCAAATTCCAGAAATATCCCACAAAATTACCTAAATCATTCCAAAACTCTACCAAATTCCACAAAAACCCCACAGAATCTCCACAAATTCCCAAAAATTACATGAAGAATTTGTGATAATCTGTCAATTCTCTGCAGAATCCCACAAAATTCCAAAAAAGTCCCTCAAAGTTCCACAAACATCCCACAAAATCTCCCCAATATCCAACAAAATTCCAGAGAAATCCCACCAAATTCCCTAAATCTTCTCAAAACATGACCAAATTCTGGAAAAAAATTCCACCAAATCTCCACAAATTCCCACAAAATACATGTAAAATCCCCCAAGATCCCTAAATCCCCCAAATATCCCACAAAAATCACACAAAACCGCCACAAGTTTCCACAAAATCTACGAAAACTACCTCAAAATTCTTCAAGTCTCCTCAAAAGCACACAAAGTCCTTTAAAAGGCCCACAGAATTCCAGAAAAATCCCACCAAATTCCCTAAATCTTTTCAAAATACCACAAAATTCAGAAAAACCCGCACCAAATTCCAGAAATATCCCACAAAATGACCTACATCATTCCAAAACTCTACCAAATTCCACAAAAATCCCACAGAATCCCCACAAATTCTCACAAAATACATGAAAAATCCCTCAAGATCCCTAAATCTCCAAAATTTCCCACAAAATTCCACAAAAATCACACAAAACCTCCACAAATTCCCACAAAATCCAAGAAAATTCCTCAAACTTCTTCAAGTCTCCTCAAAACCACACAAAGTCCTTGAAAAGGCACACCAAATTCCGGAAAAATCCCACCCAATCTCCACAAATTCTTACAAAATCTAAAACAAATTCCTCAAAATTCTGCAAGTCTGTTCAGAATCCCACAGAATTCCAGAAAAAACCCCACCAAATTCCAGAGAAGTCCCACAAAATTCCCTAAATCATTTCAAAACCCTACCAATTCACAGGAATGTCCCACAAAATCTCCACCGATTCCCAGAAAATCCCACCAAAATCCCACAAAAATCCCTAAATCTTCTGAAAACTCAACCAAATTCCAGAAACGCCCCATAAAATCAGCACAGTTTCCCACAAACTTCAAGAGAAACACCACAAAATTCCCTAAATCTTTTCAAAATACCACAAAATTCTTGAAAAGCCCCACCAAATTCCAGAAATATCCCACAAAATGACCTAAATCATTCCAAAACTCTACCAAATTCCACAAAAACCCAACAGAATCTCCACAAATTCCAAAAAAATACATGAAAAATTCGTGATAATTTGTCAATTCTCTGCAGAATCCCACAAAATTCCAGAAAAGTCCCTCAAAGTTCCACAAACATCCCACAAAATGTCCTCAATATCCAACAAAATTCCAGAGAAATCCGACCAAATTCCCTAAATCTTCTCAAAACACGACCAAATTCTAGAAAAAAATCCCACCAAATCTCCACAAATTCCCACAAAATACATGTAAAAGACCTCAAGATCCCTAAATCCCTCAATATCCCACAAAATACCATAAAAATCACACAAAACCTCCACAAATTCCACCAAAACTTAAAAAAAATTCTCAAAATTCTTCAAGTCTCCTCAAAACCACACAAAGTCCTTGAAAAGGCACACAAAATTCCAGAAACATCCCACAAAATGACCTACATCATTCCAAAACTCTACCAAATTCCACATAAATCCCACAGAATCTCCACAAATTCCCAAAAAATACATGAAAAATTCGTGAAAATTTGTCAATTCTCTGCAGAATCCCACAAAATTCCAGAAAAGCCCCTCAAAATTCCACAAACATCCCACAAAATCTCCTCAATATCCAACACAATTCCAGAGAAATCCCACCAAATTCCCTAAATCTTCTCAAAACACGAACAAATTCTGGAAAAAAATTCCACCAAATCTCCACAAATTCCCACAAAATACATGTAAAATCCCCCAAGATCCCTAAATCCCCCAAATATCCCACAAAATTCCACAAAAATCACACAAAACCTCCACAAGTTTGCACAAAATCTACGAAAACTACCTCAAAATTCTTCAAGTCTCCTCAAAAGCACACAAAGTCCTTGAAAAGGCCCACAGAATTCCAGAAAAATCCCGCCAAATTCCCTAAATCTTTTCAAAATACCACAAAATTCAGAAAAACCCGCACCAAATTCCAGAAATATCCTACAAAATGCCCTAAATCGTTCCAAAACTCGACCAAATTCCACAAAAATCCCACCCAATCTCCACAAATTCCAACAAAATCTAAAACAAATTCCTCATAATTCTTCAAGTCCGTTCAGAATCCCACAGAATTCCAGTAAAATCCCCACAAAATTCCAGAGGAGTCCCACAAAACTCCCTAAATCATTTCAAAACCCTACCAGTTCACAGGAATGTCCCACAAAATCTCCACCGATTCCCAGAAAATCCCACCAAAATCCCACAAAAATCCCTAAATCTTCTGAAAACTCAACCAAATTCCAGAAACGCCCCATAAAATCAGCACAGTTTCCCACAAAATTCAAGAAAAAACACCACAAAATTCCCTAAATCTTTTCCAAATACCACAAAATTCTTGAAAAGCCCCACCAAATTCCAGAAATATGTCACAAAATGACCTAAATCATTCCAAAACTCTACCAAATTCCACAAAAACCCCACAGAATCTCCACAAATTCCCAAAAATTACATGAAGAATTTGTGATAATCTGTCAATTCTCTGCAGAATCCCACAAAATTCCAAAAAAGTCCCTCAAAGTTCCACAAACATCCCACAAAATCTCCCCAATATCCAACAAAATTCCAGAGAAATCCCACCAAATTCCCTAAATCTTCTCAAAACATGACCAAATTCTGGAAAAAAATTTCACCAAATCTCCACAAATTCCCACGAAATACATGTAAAATCCCTCAAGATCCCTAAATCCCCTCAATATCCCACAAAAATCACACAAAACCGCCACAAGTTTCCACAAAATCGACGAAAACTACCTCAAAATTCTTCAAGTCTCCTCAAAAGCACACAAAGTCCTTTAAAAGGCCCACAGAATTCCAGAAAAATCCCGCAAAATTCCCTAAATCTTTTCAAAATACCACAAAATTCAGAAAAACCCGCACCAAATTCCAGAAATATCCCACAAAATGACCTACATCATTCCAAAACTCTACCAAATTCCACAAAAATCCCACAGAATCCCCACAAATTCCCACAAAATACATGAAAAATCCCTCAAGATCCCTAAATCTCCAAAATTTCCCACAAAATTCCACAAAAATCACACAAAACCTCCACAAATTCCCACAAAATCCAAGAAAATTCCTCAAACTTCTTCAAGTCTCCTCAAAACCACACAAAGTCCTTGAAAAGGACCACCAAATTCCGGAAAAATCCCACCCAATCTCCACAAATTCCCACAAAATCTAAAACAAATTCCTCAAAATTCTGCAAGTCTGTTCAGAATCCCACAGAATTCCAGAAAAATCCCCACAAAATTCCAGAGAAGTCCCTCAAAGTTCCACAAACATCCCACAAAATCTCCCCAATATCCAACAAAATTCCAGAGAAATCCCACCAAATTCCCTAAATCTTCTCAAAACATGACCAAATTCTGGAAAAAAATTCCACCAAATCTCCACAAATTCCCACAAAATACATGTAAAAGCCCTCAAGATCCCTAAATCCCCTCAATATCCCACAAAATTCCACAAAAATCCCACAAATCCTCCACAAGTTTCCAAAAAATCTATGAAAACTTCCTCAAAATTCTTCAAGTCTCCTCAAAACCACACAAAGTCATTGAAAAGGCCCACAGAATTCCAGAAAAATCCCACCAAATTCCCTAAATCCTTTCGAAATACCACAAAATTCAAAAAAAGCCCCACCAAATTCCAGAAACATCCCACAAAAGGACCTAAATCATTCCAAAACTCTACCAAATTCCGGAAAAATCCCACCCAATCTCCACAAATTCCCACAAAATCTAAAACAAATTCCTCATAATTCTTCAAGTCCGTTCAGAATCCCGCAGAATTCCTGAAAAATCCCCACAAAATTCCAGAGAAGTCCCACAAAATTCCCTAAATCATTTCAAAACCCTACCAATTCACAGGAATGTCCCACAAAATCTCCACCGATTCCCAGAAAATCCCACCAAAATCCCACAAAAATCCCTAAATCTTCAGAAAACTCGACCAAATTCCAGAAACGCCCCATAAAATCACGACAGTTTCCCACAAACTTCAAGAGAAACACCACAAAAATCCCTAAATCTTTTCGAAATACCACAAAATTCAAAAAAATCCCCACCAAATTCCAGAAACATCCCACAAAATGACCTAAATAATTCCAAAACTCTACCAAATTCCGGAAAAATCCCACCCAATCTCCACAAATTCCCACAAAATCTAAAACAAATTCCTCATAATTCTTCAAGTCCGTTCAGAATCCCGCAGAATTCCAGAAAAATCCCCACAAAATTCCAGAAAAGTCCCTCAAAGTTCCACAAACATCTCAAAAAATGTCCTCAATATCCAACAAAATTCCAGAGAAATCCCACCAAATTCCCTAAATCTTCTCAAAACACGACCAAATTCTGGAAAAAAATTCCACCAAATCTCCACAAATTCCCACAAAATACATGTAAAATCCCCCAAGATCCCTAAATCCCCTCAATAACCCACAAAATTCCACAAAAATCACACAAAACCTCCACAAGTTTCCACAAAATCTAAGGAAACTTCCTCAAAATTCTTCAAGTCTCCTCCAAACCACACAAAGTCCTTGAAAAGGCCCACAGAATTCCAGAAAAATCCCACAAAATTCCCTAAATCTTTTCAAAATACCACAAAATTCAGAAAAACCCGCACCAAATTCCAGAAATGTCCCATAAAAAGACCTACATCATTCCAAAACTCTACCAAATTCCACAAAAATCCCACAGAATCCCCACATATTCACACAAAATACATGAAAAATCCCTCAAGATCCCTAAATCGCCTCAATATCCCACAAAATTCCACAAAAATCACACAAAACCTCCACAAATTCCCACAAAATCCAAGAAAATTCCTCAAACTTCTTCAAGTCTCCTCAAAACCACACAAAGTCCTTGAAAAGGCCCACCAAATTCCAGAAAAATCCCACCCAATCTCCACAAATTCCCACAAAATCTAAAACAAATTCCTCAAAATTCTTCAAGTCTCCTCAGAATCCCGCAGAATTCCAGAAAAATCCCCACAAAATTCCAGAGAAGTCCCACAAAATTCCCTAAATCATTTCAAAACCCTACCAATTCACAGGAATGTCCCACAAAATCTCCACCGATTCCCAGAAAATCCCACCAAAATCCCACAAAAATCCCTAAATCTTCTGAAAACTCCACCAAATTCCAGAAACGCCCCATAAAATCACCACAGTTTCCCACAAAATTCAAGAGAAACACCACAAAAATCCCTAAATCTTTTCCAAATACCACAAAATTCTTGAAAAGCCCCACCAAATTCCAGAAATATCCCACAAAATGACCTAAATCATTCCAAAACTCTACCAAATTCCACAAAAACCCCACAGAATCTCCACAAATTCCCAAAAATACATGAAGAATTCGTGATAATTTGTCAATTCTCTGCAGAATCCCACAAAATTCCAGAAAAGTCCCTCAAAGTTCCACAAACATCTCACAAAATCTCCCCAATATCCAACACAATTCCAGAGAAATCCCACCAAATTCCCTAAATCTTCTCAAAACACGACCAAATTCTGGAAAAAAATTCCACCAAATCTCCACAAATTCCCACAAAATACATGTAAAATCCCCCAAGATCCCTAAATCCCCCCAATATCCCACAAAATTCCACAAAAATCACACAAAACCTCCACAAGTTTCCACAAAATCTACGAAAACTACCTCAAAATTCTTCAAGTCTCCTCAAAACCACACAAAGTCCTTGAAAAGGCCCACAGAATTCCAGAAAAATCCCACAAAATTCCCTAAATCTTTTCAAAATACCACAAAATTCAGAAAAACCCGCACCAAATTCCAGAAATATCCCACAAAATGACCTACATCATTCCAAAACTCTACCAAATTCCACAAAAATCCCACAGAATCCCCACAAATTCCCACAAAATACATGAAAAATCTCTCAAGATCCCTAAATCTCCAAAATTTCCCACAAAATTCCACAAAAATCACACAAAACCTCCACAAATTCCCAAAAAATCCAAGAAAATTCCTCAAACTTCTTCAAGTCTCCTCAAAACCACACAAAGTCCTTGAAAAGGCCCACCAAATTCCGGAAAAATCCCACCCAATCTCCACAAATTCCCACAAAATCTAAAACAAATTCCTCAAAATTCTGCAAGTCTGTTCAGAATCCCACAGAATTCCATAAAAATCCAAACAAAATTCCAGAGAAGTCCCTCAAAGTTCCACAAACATCCCACAAAATCTCCCCAATATCCAACAAAATTTCAGAGAAATCCCACCAAATTCCCTAAATCTTCTCAAAACACGACCAAATTCTGGAAAAAAATTCCACCAAATCTCCACAAATTCCCACAAAATACATGTAAAATCCCCCAAGATCCCTAAATCCCCTCAATATCCCACAAAATTCCACAAAAATCACACAAAACCTCCACAAGTTTCCACAAAATCTAAGGAAACTTCCTCAAAATTCTTCAAGTCTCCTCAAAACCACACAAAGTCCTTGAAAAGGCCCACAGAATTCCAGAAAAATCCCACCAAATTCCCTAAATCTTTTCAAAATACCACAAAATTCAGGAAAACCCGGACCAAATTCAAGAAATGTCCCACAAAATGACCTCAATCATTCCAAAACACTACCAAATTCCACATAAATCCCACAGAATCTCCACAAATTCACACAAAATCTAAAACAAATTCCTCAAAATTCTTCAAGTCTCCTCAGAATCCCGCAGAATTCCAGAAAAATCCCCACAAAATTCCAGAGAAGTCCCACAAAATTCCCTAAATCATTTCAAAACCCTACCAATTCACAGGAATGTCCCAAAAAATCTCCACCGATTCCCAGAAAATCCCACCAAAATCCCACAAAAATCCCTAAATCTTCTGAAAACTCGACCAAATTCCAGAAACGCCCCATAAAATCACCACAGTTTCCCACAAACTTCAAGAGAAACACCAGAAAATTCCCTAAATCTTTTCAAATTACCACAAAATTCTTGTAAAGCCCCACCAAATTCCAGAAATATCTCATAAAATGACCTAAATCATTCCAAAACTCTACCAAATTCCACAAAAACCTTGCAGAATCTCCACAAATTCCCAAAAAATACATGAAGAATTCGTGATAATTTGTCAATTCTCTGCAGAATCCCACAAAATTACAGAAAAGTCCCTCAAAGTTCCACAAACATCCCACAAAATCTCCTCAATATCCAACAAAATTCCAGAGAAATCCCACCAAATTCCCTAAATCTTCTCAAAACACGACCAAATTCTGGAAAAAAATTCCACCAAATCTCCACAAATTCCCACAAAATCCAAGAAAATTCCTCAAACTTCTTCAAGTCTCCTCAAAACCACACAAAGTCCTTGAAAAGGCCCACCAAATTCCGGAAAAATCCCACCCAATCTCCACAAATTCCCACAAAATCTAAAACAAATTCCTCAAAATTCTGCAAGTCTGTTCAGAATCCCACAGAATTCCAGAAAAATCCAAACAAAATTCCAGAGAAGTCCCTCAAAGTTCCACAAACATCCCACAAAATCTCCCCAATATCCAACAAAATTCCAGAGAAATCCCACCAAATTCCCTAAATCTTCTCAAAACACGACAAAATTCTAGAAAAAAATTCCACCAAATCTCCACAAATTCCCACAAAATACATGTAAAATCCCCCAAGATCCCTAAATCCCCTCAATATCCCACAAAATTCCACAAAAATCACACAAAACCTCCACAAGTTTCCACAAAATCTAAGGAAACTTCCTCAAAATTCTTCAAGTCTCCTCAAAACCACACAAAGTCCTTGAAAAGGCCCACAGAATTCCAGAAAAATCCCACCAAATTCCCTAAATCTTTTCAAAATACCACAAAATTCAGGAAAACCCGCACCAAATTCAAGAAATGTCCCACAAAATGACCTACATCATTCCAAAACTCTACCAAATTCTACAAAAATCCCACAGAATCCCCACATATTCCCACAAAATACATGAAAAATCCCTCAAGATCCCTAAATCTCCAAAATTTCCCACAAAATTCCACAAAAATCACACAAAACCTCCACAAATTCCCACAAAATATAAAAAAAAATCCTCAAAATTCTTCAAGTCTCCTCAAAACCACACAAAGTCCTTGAAAAGGCCCACCAAATTCCAGTAAAATCCCACCCAATCTCCACAAATTCCCACAAAATCTAAAACAAATTCCTCAAAATTCTTCAAGTCTGTTCAGAATCCCCCAGAATTCCAGAAAAATCCCCACAAATTTCCAGAGAAGTCCCACAAAATTCCCTAAATCATTTCAAAACCCTACCAATTCACAGGAATGTCCCACAAAATCTCCACCGATTCCCAGAAAATCCCACCAAAATCCCACAAAAATCCCTAAATCTTCTGAAAACTAGACCAAATTCCAGAAACGCCCCATAAAATCACCACAGTTTCCCACAAACTTCAAGAGAAACACCACAAAAATCCCTAAATCTTTTCTAAACACCACAAAGTCTTTGAAAAGCCCCACCAAATTCCAGAAATATCCCACAAAATGACCTAAATCATTCCAAAACTCTACCAAATTCCACAAAACCCCCACAGAATCTCCACAAATTCCCAAAAAATACATGAAAAATTCGTGATAATTTGTCAATTCTCTGCAGAATCCCACAAAATTACAGAAAAGTCCCTCAAAGTTCCACAAACATCTCAAAAAATGTCCTCAATATCCAACAAAATTCCAGAGAAATCCCACCAAATTCCCTAAATCTTCTCAAAACACGACCAAATTCTGGAAAAAAATTCCACCAAATCTCCACAAATTCCCACAAAATACATGTAAAATCCCCCAAGATCCCTAAATCCCCTCAATATCCCACAAAATTCCACAAAAATCACACAAAACCTCCACAAGTTTCCACAAAATCTACGAAAACTTCCTCAAAATTCTTCAAGTCTCCTCAAAACCACACAAAGTCCTTGAAAAGGCCCACAGAATTCTAGAAAAATCCCACCAAATTCCCTAAATCTTTTCAAAATACCACAAAATTCAGAAAAACCCGCACCAAATTCCAGAAATGTCCCACAAAATGACCTACATCATTCCAAAACTCTACCAAATTCCACAAAAATCCCACAGAATCCCCACATATTCCCACAAAATACATGAAAAATCCCTCAAGATCCCTAAATCTCCAAAATTTCCCACAAAATTCCACAAAAATCACACAAAACCTCCACAAATTCCCACAAAATATAAAAAAAAATCCTCAAAATTCTTCAAGTCTCCTCAAAACCACACAAAGTCCTTGAAAAGGCCCACCAAATTCCTGTAAAATCCCACCCAATCTCCACAAATTCCCACAAAATCTAAAACAAATTCCTCAAAATTCTTCAAGTCTGTTCAGAATCCCCCAGAATTCCAGAAAAATCCCCACAAAATTCCAGAGAAGTCCCACAAAATTCCCTAAATCATTTCAAAACCCTACCAATTCACAGGAATGTCCCACAAAATCTCCACCGATTCCCAGAAAATCCCACCAAAATCCCACAAAAATCCCTAAATCTTCTGAAAACTAGACCAAATTCCAGAAACGCCCCATAAAATCACCACAGTTTCCCACAAACTTCAAGAGAAACACCACAAAAATCCCTAAATCTTTTCAAAACACCACAAAGTCTTTGAAAAGCCCCACCAAATTCCAGAAATATCCCACAAAATGACCTAAATCATTCCAAAACTCTACCAAATTCCACAAAACCCCACAGAATCTCCACAAATTCCCAAAAAATACATGAAAAATTCGTGATAATTTGTCAATTCTCTGCAGAATCCCACAAAATTACAGAAAAGTCCCTCAAAGTTCCACAAACATCTCAAAAAATGTCCTCAATATCCAACAAAATTCCAGAGAAATCCCACCAAATTCCCTAAATCTTCTCAAAACACGACCAAATTCTGGAAAAAAATTCCACCAAATCTCCACAAATTCCCACAAAATACATGTAAAATCCCCCAAGATCCCTAAATCCCCTCAATATCCCACAAAATTCCACAAAAATCACACAAAACCTCCACAAGTTTCCACAAAATCGACGAAAACTTCCTCAAAATTCTTCAAGTCTCCTCAAAAGCACACAAAGTCCTTGAAAAGGCCCACAGAATTCCAGAGAAATCCCACAAAATTCCCTAAATCTTTTCAAAATACCACAAAATTCAGAAAAACCCGCACCAAATTCCAGAAATATCCTACAAAATGACCTAAATCATTCCAAAACTCACCAAATTCCACAAAAATCCCAGAAAATCTCCACAAATTCCCACAAAATCTAAAACAAATTCCTCAAAATTCTTCAAGTCTCCTCAGAATCCTGCAGAATTCCAGAAAAATCCCCACAAAATTCCAGAGGAGTCCCACAAAACTCCCTAAATCATTTCAAAACCCTACCAATTCACAGGAATGTCCTACAAAATCTCCACCGATTCCCAGAAAATCCCACAAAAATCCCGCAAAAATCCCAACAAAATCCCACAAAAATCCCTAAATCTTCTGAAAACTCGACCAAATTCCAGAAACGCATCATAAAATCACCACAGTTTCCCACAAAATTCAAGAAAAAACTCCACAAAATTCCCTAAATCTTTTCCAAATACCACAAAATTCTTGAAAAGCCCCACCAAATTCCAGAAATATCCCACAAAATGACCTAAATCATTCCAAAACTCTACCAAATTCCACAAAAACCCCACAGAATCTCCACAAATTCCCAAAAAATACATGAAGAATTTGTGATAATTTGTCAATTCTCTGCAAAATCCCACAAAATTCCAGAGAAGTCCCTCAAAGTTCCACAAACATCTCACAAAATCTCCTCAATATCCAACAAAATTCCAGAGAAATCACGCAAAATTCCCTAAATCTTCTCAAAACACGACCAAATTCTGGAAAAAAATTCCACCAAATCTCCACAAATTCCCACAAAATACATGTAAAATCCCCCAGGATCCCTAAATCCCCTCAATATCCCACAAAATTCCACAAAAATCACACAAAACCTCCACAAGTTTCCACAAAATCTACGAAAACTACCTCAAAATTCTTCAAGTCTCCTCAAAAGCACACAAAGTCCTTGAAAAGGCCCACAGAATTCCAGAAAAATCCCACCAAATTCCCTAAATCTTTTCAAAATACCACAAAATTCAGAAAAACCCGCACCAAATTCTAGAAATATCCCACAAAATGACCTACATCATTCCAAAACTCTACCAAATTCCACAAAAATCCCACAGAATCCCCACAAATTCCCACAAAATACATGAAAAATCCCCCAAGATCCCTAAATCCCCTCAATATCCCACAAAATTCCACAAAAATCACACAAATCCTCAACAAGTTTCCACAAAATCTAAGGAAACTTCCTCAATATTCTTCAAGTCTCCTCCAAACCACACAAAGTTTTTGAAAAGGCCCACAGAATTCCAGAAAAATCCCACCGAATCTCCACAAATTCCCACAAAATCTAAAACAAATTCCTCATAATTCTTCAAGTCTGTTCAGAATCCCACAGAATTCCAGAAAAATCCCCACAAAATTCCAGAGAAGTCCCACAAAATTCCCTAAATCATTACAAAATACCACAAAATTCAAGAAAAGCCCCACCAAATTCCAGAAATATCCCACAAAATGACCTAAATCATTCCAAAACTCTACCAAATTCCACAAAAACCCCACAGAATCTCCACAAATTCCCAAAAAATACATGAAAAATCCCTGATAATTTGTCAATTCTCTGCAGAATCCCACAAAATTCCAGAAAAGTCCCTCAAAGTTCCACAAACATCCCTCAAAATCTCCCCAATATCCAACAAAATTCCAGAGAAATCCCACCAAATTCCCTAAATCTTCTCAAAACACGACCAAATTCTAGAAAAAAATCCCACCAAATCTCCACAAATTCCCACAAAATACATGTAAAATCCCCCAAGATCCCTAAATCCCCTCAATATACCACAAAATTCCACAAAAATCACACAAAACCTCCACAAGTTTCCACAAAATCTAAGGAAACTTCCTCAAAATTCTTCAAGTCTCCTCCAAACCACACAAAGTCCTTGAAAAGGCCCACAAAATTCTAGAAAAATACCACCAAATTCCCTAAATCTTTTCAAAATACCACAAAATTCAAGAAAAGCCCCACCAAATTCCAGAAACATCCCACAAAATGACCTAAATCATTCCAAAACTCTACCAAATTCCACAAAAATCCCACAGAATCTCCACAAATTCACACAAAATACATGAAAAATCCCTCAAGATCCCTAAATCTCCAAAATTTCCTACAAAATTCCTCAAAAATCACACAAATCCTCCACAAGTTTCCACAAAATCTAAGAAAACTTCCTCAAAATTCTTCAAGTCTCCTCCAAACCACACAAAGTCTTTGAAAAGGCCCACCAAATTCCAGAAACATCCCACAGAATCTCCACAAATTCCCACAAAATCTAAAACAAATTCCTCATAATTCTTCAAGTCTGTTCAGAATCCCACAGAATTCCAGAAAAATCCCCACAAAATTCCAGAGAAGTCCCACAAAATTCCCTAAATCATTTCAAAACCCTACCAATTCACAGGAATGTCCCACAAAATCTCCACCGATTCCCAGAAAATCCCACCAAAATCCCACCAAAATCCCTAAATCTTCTGAAAACTCCACCAAATTCCAGAAACACCCCATAAAATCAGCACAGTTTCCCACAAAATTCAAGAAAAACACCACAAAATTCCCTAAATCTTTTCAAAATACCACAAAATTCAAGAAAAGCCCCACCAAATTCCAGAAATATCCCACAAAATGACCTAAATCATTCCAAAACTCTACCAAATTCCACAAAAACCCCACAGAATCTCCAAAAATTCCCAAAAAATACATGAAAAATCCCTGATAATTTGTCAATTCTCTGCAGAATCCCACAAAATTCCAGAAAAGTCCCTCAAAGTTCCACAAACATCCCTCAAAATCTCCCCAATATCCAACAAAATTCCAGAGAAATCCCACCAAATTCCCTAAATCTTCTCAAAACATGACCAAATTCTGGAAAAAAATCCCACCAAATCTCCACAAATTCCCTCAAAATACATGTAAAATCTCCCAAGATCCCTAAATCCCCTCAATATACCAAAAAATTCCACAAAAATCACACAAATCCTCCACAAGTTTCCACAAAATCTAAGGAAACTTCCTCAAAATTCTTCAAGTCTCCTCCAAACCACACAAAGTCCTTGAAAAGGCCCACAGAATTCCAGAAAAATCCCACCGAATCTCCACAAATTCCCACAAAATCTAAAACAAATTCCTCATAATTCTTCAAGTCTGTACAGAATCCCACAGAATTCCAGAAAAATCCCCACAAAATTCCAGAGAAGTCCCACAAAATTCCCTAAATCATTTCAAAATACCACAAAATTCTTGAAAAGCCCCACCAAATTCCAGAAATATCCCACAAAATGACCTAAATCATTCCAAAACTCTACCAAATTCCACAAAAACCCCACAGAATCTCCACAAATTCCCAAAAAATACATGAAAAATCCCTGATAATTTGTCAATTCTCTGCAGAATCCCACAAAATTCCAGAAAAGTCCCTCAAAGTTCCACAAACATCCCTCAAAATCTCCCCAATATCCAACAAAATTCCAGAGAAATCCCACCAAATTCCCTAAATCTTCTCAAAACACGACCAAATTCTAGAAAAAAATCCCACCAAATCTCCACAAATTCCCACAAAATACATGTAAAATCCCCCAAGATCCCTAAATCCCCTCAATATCCCACAAAATTCCACAAAAATCACACAAAACCTCCACAAGTTTCCACAAAATCTAAGGAAACTTCCTCAAAATTCTTCAAGTCTCCTCCAAACCACACAAAGTCCTTGAAAAGGCCCACAAAATTCTAGAAAAATACCACCAAATTCCCTAAATCTTTTCAAAATACCACAAAATTCAAGAAAAGCCCCACCAAATTCCAGAAACATCCCACTAAATGACCTAAATCATTCCAAAACTCTACCAAATTCCACAAAAATCCCACAGAATCTCCACAAATTCCCACAAAATACATGAAAAATCCCTCAAGATCCCTAAATCTCCAAAATTTCCTACAAAATTCCTCAAAAATCACACAAATCCTCCACAAGTTTCCACAAAATCTAAGAAAACTTCCTCAAAATTCTTCAAGTCTCCTCCAAACCACACAAAGTCTTTGAAAAGGCCCACCAAATTCCAGAAACATCCCACAGAATCTCCACAAATTCCCACAAAATCTAAAACAAATTCCTCATAATTCTTCAAGTCTGTTCAGAATCCCACAGAATTCCAGAAAAATCCCCACAAAATTCCAGAGAAGTCCCACAAAATTCCCTAAATCATTTCAAAACCCTACCAATTCACAGGAATGTCCCACAAAATCTCCACCGATTCCCAGAAAATCCCACCAAAATCCCACCAAAATCCCTAAATCTTCTGAAAACTCCACCAAATTCCAGAAACACCCCAAAAAATCAGCACAGTTTCCCACAAAATTCAAGAAAAACACCACAAAATTCCCTAAATCTTTTCAAAATACCACAAAATTCAAGAAAAGCCCCACCAAATTCCAGAAATATCCCACAAAATGACCTAAATCATTCCAAAACTCTACCAAATTCCACAAAAACCCCACAGAATCTACACAAATTCCCAAAAAATACATGAAAAATCCCTGATAATTTGTCAATTCTCTGCAGAATCCCACAAAATTCCAGAAAAGTCCCTCAAAGTTCCACAAACATCCCTCAAAATCTCCCCAATATCCAACAAAATTCCAGAGAAATCCCACCAAATTCCCTAAATCTTCTCAAAACATGACCAAATTCTGGAAAAAAATCCCACCAAATCTCCACAAATTCCCTCAAAATACATGTAAAATCTCCCAAGATCCCTAAATCCCCTCAATATCCCACAAAATTCCACAAAAATCACACAAATCCTCCACAAGTTTCCACAAAATCTAAGGAAACTTCCTCAAAATTCTTCAAGTCTCCTCCAAACCACACAAAGTCCTTGAAAAGGCCCACAGAATTCCAGAAAAATCCCACCGAATCTCCACAAATTCCCACAAAATCTAAAACAAATTCCTCATAATTCTTCAAGTCTGTACAGAATCCCACAGAATTCCAGAAAAATCCCCACAAAATTCCAGAGAAGTCCCACAAAATCCCCTAAATCATTTCAAAATACCACAAAATTCTTGAAAAGCCCCACCAAATTCCAGAAATATCCCACAAAATGACCTAAATCATTCCAAAACTCTACCAAATTCCACAAAAACCCCACAGAATCTCCACAAATTCCCAAAAAATACATGAAAAATCCCTGATAATTTGTCAATTCTCTGCAGAATCCCACAAAATTCCAGAAAAGTCCCTCAAAGTTCCACAAACATCCCTCAAAATCTCCCCAATATCCAACAAAATTCCAGAGAAATCCCACCAAATTCCCTAAATCTTCTCAAAACACGACCAAATTCTAGAAAAAAATCCCACCAAATCTCCACAAATTCCCACAAAATACATGTAAAATCCCCCAAGATCCCTAAATCCCCTCAATATCCCACAAAATTCCACAAAAATCACACAAAACCTCCACAAGTTTCCACAAAATCTAAGGAAACTTCCTCAAAATTCTTCAAGTCTCCTCCAAACCACACAAAGTCCTTGAAAAGGCCCACAAAATTCTAGAAAAATACCACCAAATTCCCTAAATCTTTTCAAAATACCACAAAATTCAAGAAAAGCCCCACCAAATTCCAGAAACATCCCACTAAATGACCTAAATCATTCCAAAACTCTACCAAATTCCACAAAAATCCCACAGAATCTCCACAAATTCCCACAAAATACATGAAAAATCCCTCAAGATCCCTAAATCTCCAAAATTTCCTACAAAATTCCTCAAAAATCACACAAATCCTCCACAAGTTTCCACAAAATCTAAGAAAACTTCCTCAAAATTCTTCAAGTCTCCTCCAAACCACACAAAGTCTTTGAAAAGGCCCACCAAATTCCAGAAACATCCCACAGAATCTCCACAAATTCCCACAAAATCTAAAACAAATTCCTCATAATTCTTCAAGTCTGTTCAGAATCCCACAGAATTCCAGAAAAATCCCCACAAAATTCCAGAGAAGTCCCACAAAATTCCCTAAATCATTTCAAAACCCTACCAATTCACAGGAATGTCCCACAAAATCTCCACCGATTCCCAGAAAATCCCACCAAAATCCCACCAAAATCCCTAAATCTTCTGAAAACTCCACCAAATTCCAGAAACACCCCAAAAAATCAGCACAGTTTCCCACAAAATTCAAGAAAAACACCACAAAATTCCCTAAATCTTTTCAAAATACCACAAAATTCAAGAAAAGCCCCACCAAATTCCAGAAATATCCCACAAAATGACCTAAATCATTCCAAAACTCTACCAAATTCCACAAAAACCCCACAGAATCTCCACAAATTCCCAAAAAATACATGAAAAATCCCTGATAATTTGTCAATTCTCTGCAGAATCCCACAAAATTACAGAAAAGTCCCTCAAAGTTCCACAAACATCTCAAAAAATGTCCTCAATATCCAACAAAATTCCAGAGAAATCCCACCAAATTCCCTAAATCTTCTCAAAACACGACCAAATTCTGGAAAAAAATTCCACCAAATCTCCACAAATTCCCACAAAATACATGTAAAATCCCCCAAGATCCCTAAATCCCCTCAATATCCCACAAAATTCCACAAAAATCACACAAAACCTCCACAAGTTTCCACAAAATCTACGAAAACTTCCTCAAAATTCTTCAAGTCTCCTCAAAACCACACAAAGTCCTTGAAAAGGCCCACAGAATTCTAGAAAAATCCCACCAAATTCCCTAAATCTTTTCAAAATACCACAAAATTCAGAAAAACCCGCACCAAATTCCAGAAATGTCCCACAAAATGACCTACATCATTCCAAAACTCTACCAAATTCCACAAAAATCCCACAGAATCCCCACATATTCCCACAAAATACATGAAAAATCCCTCAAGATCCCTAAATCTCCAAAATTTCCCACAAAATTCCACAAAAATCACACAAAACCTCCACAAATTCCCACAAAATATAAAAAAAAATCCTCAAAATTCTTCAAGTCTCCTCAAAACCACACAAAGTCCTTGAAAAGGCCCACCAAATTCCTGTAAAATCCCACCCAATCTCCACAAATTCCCACAAAATCTAAAACAAATTCCTCAAAATTCTTCAAGTCTGTTCAGAATCCCCCAGAATTCCAGAAAAATCCCCACAAAATTCCAGAGAAGTCCCACAAAATTCCCTAAATCATTTCAAAACCCTACCAATTCACAGGAATGTCCCACAAAATCTCCACCGATTCCCAGAAAATCCCACCAAAATCCCACAAAAATCCCTAAATCTTCTGAAAACTAGACCAAATTCCAGAAACGCCCCATAAAATCACCACAGTTTCCCACAAACTTCAAGAGAAACACCACAAAAATCCCTAAATCTTTTCAAAACACCACAAAGTCTTTGAAAAGCCCCACCAAATTCCAGAAATATCCCACAAAATGACCTAAATCATTCCAAAACTCTACCAAATTCCACAAAACCCCACAGAATCTCCACAAATTCCCAAAAAATACATGAAAAATTCGTGATAATTTGTCAATTCTCTGCAGAATCCCACAAAATTACAGAAAAGTCCCTCAAAGTTCCACAAACATCTCAAAAAATGTCCTCAATATCCAACAAAATTCCAGAGAAATCCCACCAAATTCCCTAAATCTTCTCAAAACACGACCAAATTCTGGAAAAAAATTCCACCAAATCTCCACAAATTCCCACAAAATACATGTAAAATCCCCCAAGATCCCTAAATCCCCTCAATATCCCACAAAATTCCACAAAAATCACACAAAACCTCCACAAGTTTCCACAAAATCGACGAAAACTTCCTCAAAATTCTTCAAGTCTCCTCAAAAGCACACAAAGTCCTTGAAAAGGCCCACAGAATTCCAGAGAAATCCCACAAAATTCCCTAAATCTTTTCAAAATACCACAAAATTCAGAAAAACCCGCACCAAATTCCAGAAATATCCTACAAAATGACCTAAATCATTCCAAAACTCACCAAATTCCACAAAAATCCCAGAAAATCTCCACAAATTCCCACAAAATCTAAAACAAATTCCTCAAAATTCTTCAAGTCTCCTCAGAATCCTGCAGAATTCCAGAAAAATCCCCACAAAATTCCAGAGGAGTCCCACAAAACTCCCTAAATCATTTCAAAACCCTACCAATTCACAGGAATGTCCTACAAAATCTCCACCGATTCCCAGAAAATCCCACAAAAATCCCGCAAAAATCCCAACAAAATCCCACAAAAATCCCTAAATCTTCTGAAAACTCGACCAAATTCCAGAAACGCATCATAAAATCACCACAGTTTCCCACAAAATTCAAGAAAAAACTCCACAAAATTCCCTAAATCTTTTCCAAATACCACAAAATTCTTGAAAAGCCCCACCAAATTCCAGAAATATCCCACAAAATGACCTAAATCATTCCAAAACTCTACCAAATTCCACAAAAACCCCACAGAATCTCCACAAATTCCCAAAAAATACATGAAGAATTTGTGATAATTTGTCAATTCTCTGCAAAATCCCACAAAATTCCAGAGAAGTCCCTCAAAGTTCCACAAACATCTCACAAAATCTCCTCAATATCCAACAAAATTCCAGAGAAATCACGCAAAATTCCCTAAATCTTCTCAAAACACGACCAAATTCTGGAAAAAAATTCCACCAAATCTCCACAAATTCCCACAAAATACATGTAAAATCCCCCAGGATCCCTAAATCCCCTCAATATCCCACAAAATTCCACAAAAATCACACAAAACCTCCACAAGTTTCCACAAAATCTACGAAAACTACCTCAAAATTCTTCAAGTCTCCTCAAAAGCACACAAAGTCCTTGAAAAGGCCCACAGAATTCCAGAAAAATCCCACCAAATTCCCTAAATCTTTTCAAAATACCACAAAATTCAGAAAAACCCGCACCAAATTCTAGAAATATCCCACAAAATGACCTACATCATTCCAAAACTCTACCAAATTCCACAAAAATCCCACAGAATCCCCACAAATTCCCACAAAATACATGAAAAATCCCCCAAGATCCCTAAATCCCCTCAATATCCCACAAAATTCCACAAAAATCACACAAATCCTCAACAAGTTTCCACAAAATCTAAGGAAACTTCCTCAATATTCTTCAAGTCTCCTCCAAACCACACAAAGTTTTTGAAAAGGCCCACAGAATTCCAGAAAAATCCCACCGAATCTCCACAAATTCCCACAAAATCTAAAACAAATTCCTCATAATTCTTCAAGTCTGTTCAGAATCCCACAGAATTCCAGAAAAATCCCCACAAAATTCCAGAGAAGTCCCACAAAATTCCCTAAATCATTACAAAATACCACAAAATTCAAGAAAAGCCCCACCAAATTCCAGAAATATCCCACAAAATGACCTAAATCATTCCAAAACTCTACCAAATTCCACAAAAACCCCACAGAATCTCCACAAATTCCCAAAAAATACATGAAAAATCCCTGATAATTTGTCAATTCTCTGCAGAATCCCACAAAATTCCAGAAAAGTCCCTCAAAGTTCCACAAACATCCCTCAAAATCTCCCCAATATCCAACAAAATTCCAGAGAAATCCCACCAAATTCCCTAAATCTTCTCAAAACACGACCAAATTCTAGAAAAAAATCCCACCAAATCTCCACAAATTCCCACAAAATACATGTAAAATCCCCCAAGATCCCTAAATCCCCTCAATATACCACAAAATTCCACAAAAATCACACAAAACCTCCACAAGTTTCCACAAAATCTAAGGAAACTTCCTCAAAATTCTTCAAGTCTCCTCCAAACCACACAAAGTCCTTGAAAAGGCCCACAAAATTCTAGAAAAATACCACCAAATTCCCTAAATCTTTTCAAAATACCACAAAATTCAAGAAAAGCCCCACCAAATTCCAGAAACATCCCACAAAATGACCTAAATCATTCCAAAACTCTACCAAATTCCACAAAAATCCCACAGAATCTCCACAAATTCACACAAAATACATGAAAAATCCCTCAAGATCCCTAAATCTCAAAAATTTCCTACAAAATTCCTCAAAAATCACACAAATCCTCCACAAGTTTCCACAAAATCTAAGAAAACTTCCTCAAAATTCTTCAAGTCTCCTCCAAACCACACAAAGTCTTTGAAAAGGCCCACCAAATTCCAGAAACATCCCACAGAATCTCCACAAATTCCCACAAAATCTAAAACAAATTCCTCATAATTCTTCAAGTCTGTTCAGAATCCCACAGAATTCCAGAAAAATCCCCACAAAATTCCAGAGAAGTCCCACAAAATTCCCTAAATCATTTCAAAACCCTACCAATTCACAGGAATGTCCCACAAAATCTCCACCGATTCCCAGAAAATCCCACCAAAATCCCACCAAAATCCCTAAATCTTCTGAAAACTCCACCAAATTCCAGAAACACCCCATAAAATCACCACAGTTTCCCACAAAATTCAAGAAAAACACCACAAAATTCCCTAAATCTTTTCAAAATACCACAAAATTCAAGAAAAGCCCCACCAAATTCCAGAAATATCCCACAAAATGACCTAAATCATTCCAAAACTCTACCAAATTCCACAAAAACCCCACAGAATCTCCAAAAATTCCCAAAAAATACATGAAAAATCCCTGATAATTTGTCAATTCTCTGCAGAATCCCACAAAATTCCAGAAAAGTCCCTCAAAGTTCCACAAACATCCCTCAAAATCTCCCCAATATCCAACAAAATTCCAGAGAAATCCCACCAAATTCCCTAAATCTTCTCAAAACATGACCAAATTCTGGAAAAAAATCCCACCAAATCTCCACAAATTCCCTCAAAATACATGTAAAATCTCCCAAGATCCCTAAATCCCCTCAATATACCAAAAAATTCCACAAAAATCACACAAATCCTCCACAAGTTTCCACAAAATCTAAGGAAACTTCCTCAAAATTCTTCAAGTCTCCTCCAAACCACACAAAGTCCTTGAAAAGGCCCACAGAATTCCAGAAAAATCCCACCGAATCTCCACAAATTCCCACAAAATCTAAAACAAATTCCTCATAATTCTTCAAGTCTGTTCAGAATCCCACAGAATTCCAGAAAAATCCCCACAAAATTCCAGAGAAGTCCCACAAAATTCCCTAAATCATTTCAAAATACCACAAAATTCTTGAAAAGCCCCACCAAATTCCAGAAATATCCCACAAAATGACCTAAATCATTCCAAAACTCTACCAAATTCCACAAAAACCCCACAGAATCTCCACAAATTCCCAAAAAATACATGAAAAATCCCTGATAATTTGTCAATTCTCTGCAGAATCCCACAAAATTCCAGAAAAGTCCCTCAAAGTTCCACAAACATCCCTCAAAATCTCCCCAATATCCAACAAAATTCCAGAGAAATCCCACCAAATTCCCTAAATCTTCTCAAAACACGACCAAATTCTAGAAAAAAATCCCACCAAATCTCCACAAATTCCCACAAAATACATGTAAAATCCCCCAAGATCCCTAAATCCCCTCAATATCCCACAAAATTCCACAAAAATCACACAAAACCTCCACAAGTTTCCACAAAATCTAAGGAAACTTCCTCAAAATTCTTCAAGTCTCCTCCAAACCACACAAAGTCCTTGAAAAGGCCCACAAAATTCTAGAAAAATACCACCAAATTCCCTAAATCTTTTCAAAATACCACAAAATTCAAGAAAAGCCCCACCAAATTCCAGAAACATCCCACTAAATGACCTAAATCATTCCAAAACTCTACCAAATTCCACAAAAATCCCACAGAATCTCCACAAATTCCCACAAAATACATGAAAAATCCCTCAAGATCCCTAAATCTCCAAAATTTCCTACAAAATTCCTCAAAAATCACACAAATCCTCCACAAGTTTCCACAAAATCTAAGAAAACTTCCTCAAAATTCTTCAAGTCTCCTCCAAACCACACAAAGTCTTTGAAAAGGCCCACCAAATTCCAGAAACATCCCACAGAATCTCCACAAATTCCCACAAAATCTAAAACAAATTCCTCATAATTCTTCAAGTCTGTTCAGAATCCCACAGAATTCCAGAAAAATCCCCACAAAATTCCAGAGAAGTCCCACAAAATTCCCTAAATCATTTCAAAACCCTACCAATTCACAGGAATGTCCCACAAAATCTCCACCGATTCCCAGAAAATCCCACCAAAATCCCACCAAAATCCCTAAATCTTCTGAAAACTCCACCAAATTCCAGAAACACCCCAAAAAATCAGCACAGTTTCCCACAAAATTCAAGAAAAACACCACAAAATTCCCTAAATCTTTTCAAAATACCACAAAATTCAAGAAAAGCCCCACCAAATTCCAGAAATATCCCACAAAATGACCTAAATCATTCCAAAACTCTACCAAATTCCACAAAAACCCCACAGAATCTACACAAATTCCCAAAAAATACATGAAAAATCCCTGATAATTTGTCAATTCTCTGCAGAATCCCACAAAATTCCAGAAAAGTCCCTCAAAGTTCCACAAACATCCCTCAAAATCTCCCCAATATCCAACAAAATTCCAGAGAAATCCCACCAAATTCCCTAAATCTTCTCAAAACATGACCAAATTCTGGAAAAAAATCCCACCAAATCTCCACAAATTCCCTCAAAATACATGTAAAATCTCCCAAGATCCCTAAATCCCCTCAATATCCCACAAAATTCCACAAAAATCACACAAATCCTCCACAAGTTTCCACAAAATCTAAGGAAACTTCCTCAAAATTCTTCAAGTCTCCTCCAAACCACACAAAGTCCTTGAAAAGGCCCACAGAATTCCAGAAAAATCCCACCGAATCTCCACAAATTCCCACAAAATCTAAAACAAATTCCTCATAATTCTTCAAGTCTGTACAGAATCCCACAGAATTCCAGAAAAATCCCCACAAAATTCCAGAGAAGTCCCACAAAATCCCCTAAATCATTTCAAAATACCACAAAATTCTTGAAAAGCCCCACCAAATTCCAGAAATATCCCACAAAATGACCTAAATCATTCCAAAAGTCTACCAAATTCCACAAAAACCCCACAGAATCTCCACAAATTCCCAAAAAATACATGAAAAATCCCTGATAATTTGTCAATTCTCTGCAGAATCCCACAAAATTCCAGAAAAGTCCCTCAAAGTTCCACAAACATCCCTCAAAATCTCCCCAATATCCAACAAAATTCCAGAGAAATCCCACCAAATTCCCTAAATCTTCTCAAAACACGACCAAATTCTAGAAAAAAATCCCACCAAATCTCCACAAATTCCCACAAAATACATGTAAAATCCCCCAAGATCCCTAAATCCCCTCAATATCCCACAAAATTCCACAAAAATCACACAAAACCTCCACAAGTTTCCACAAAATCTAAGGAAACTTCCTCAAAATTCTTCAAGTCTCCTCCAAACCACACAAAGTCCTTGAAAAGGCCCACAAAATTCTAGAAAAATACCACCAAATTCCCTAAATCTTTTCAAAATACCACAAAATTCAAGAAAAGCCCCACCAAATTCCAGAAACATCCCACTAAATGACCTAAATCATTCCAAAACTCTACCAAATTCCACAAAAATCCCACAGAATCTCCACAAATTCCCACAAAATACATGAAAAATCCCTCAAGATCCCTAAATCTCCAAAATTTCCTACAAAATTCCTCAAAAATCACACAAATCCTCCACAAGTTTCCACAAAATCTAAGAAAACTTCCTCAAAATTCTTCAAGTCTCCTCCAAACCACACAAAGTCTTTGAAAAGGCCCACCAAATTCCAGAAACATCCCACAGAATCTCCACAAATTCCCACAAAATCTAAAACAAATTCCTCATAATTCTTCAAGTCTGTTCAGAATCCCACAGAATTCCAGAAAAATCCCCACAAAATTCCAGAGAAGTCCCACAAAATTCCCTAAATCATTTCAAAACCCTACCAATTCACAGGAATGTCCCACAAAATCTCCACCGATTCCCAGAAAATCCCACCAAAATCCCACCAAAATCCCTAAATCTTCTGAAAACTCCACCAAATTCCAGAAACACCCCATAAAATCAGCACAGTTTCCCACAAAATTCAAGAAAAACACCACAAAATTCCCTAAATCTTTTCAAAATACCACAAAATTCTTGAAAAGCCCCACCAAATTCCAGAAATATCCCACAAAATGACCTAAATCATTCCAAAACTCTACCAAATTCCACAAAAATCCCACAGAATCTCCACAAATTCCCAAAAATACATGAAAAATCCCTGATAATTTGTCAATTCTCTGCAGAATCCCACAAAATTCCAGAAAAGTCCCTCAAAGTTCCACAAACATCCCTCAAAATCTCCCCAAAATCCAACAAAATTCCAGAGAAATGCCACCAAATTCCCTAAATCTTCTCAAAACACGACCAAATTCTGGAAAAAATCCCACCAAATCTCCACAAATTGCCACAAAATACATGTAAAATCCCCCAAGATCCCTAAATCCCCTCAATATCCCACAAAATTCCACAAAAATCACACAAAACCTCCACAAGTTTCCACAAAATCTAAGGAAACTTCCTCAAAATTCTTCAAGTCTCCTCCAAACCACACAAAGTCCTTGAAAAGGCCCACAGAATTCCAGAAAAATCCCACTAAATTCCCTAAATCTTCTCAAAACACGACCAAATTCTGGAAAAAAATCCCACCAAATCTCCACAAATTCCCACAAAATACATGTAAAATCCCCCAAGATCCCTAAATCACCTCAATATCCCACAAAATTCCACAAAAATCACACAAAACCTCCACAAGTTTCCACAAAATCTAAGGAAACTTCCTCAAAATTCTTCAAGTCTCCTCCAAACCACACAAAGTCCTTGAAAAGGCCTACAGAATTCCAGAAAAATCCCACCAAATTCCCTAAATCTTCTCAAAACATGACCAAATTCTGGAAAAAAATCCCACCAAATCTCCACAAATTCCCTCAAAATACATGTAAAATCTCCCAAGATCCCTAAATCCCCTCAATATACCAAAAAATTCCACAAAAATCACACAAATCCTCCACAAGTTTCCACAAAATCTAAGGAAACTTCCTCAAAATTCTTCAAGTCTCCTCCAAACCACACAAAGTCCTTGAAAAGGCCCACAGAATTCCAGAAAAATCCCACCGAATCTCCACAAATTCCCACAAAATCTAAAACAAATTCCTCATAATTCTTCAAGTCTGTACAGAATCCCACAGAATTCCAGAAAAATCCCCACAAAATTCCAGAGAAGTCCCACAAAATTCCCTAAATCATTTCAAAATACCACAAAATTCTTGAAAAGCCCCACCAAATTCCAGAAATATCCCACAAAATGACCTAAATCATTCCAAAGCTCTACCAAATTCCACAAAAACCCCACAGAATCTCCACAAATTCCCAAAAAATACATGAAAAATCCCCCAAGATCCCTAAATCCCCTCAATATCCCACAAAATTCCACAAAAATCACACAAAACCTCCACAAGTTTCCACAAAATCTAAGGAAACTTCCTCAAAATTCTTCAAGTCTCCTCCAAACCACACAAAGTCCTTGAAAAGGCCCACAAAATTCTAGAAAAATACCACCAAATTCCCTAAATCTTTTCAAAATACCACAAAATTCAAGAAAAGCCCCACCAAATTCCAGAAACATCCCACAAAATGACCTAAATCATTCCAAAACTCTACCATATTCTGGAAAAAAATCCCACAGAATCTCCACAAATTCACACAAAATACATGAAAAATCCCTCAAGATCCCTAAATCTCCAAAATTTCCTACAAAATTCCTCAAAAATCACACAAATCCTCCACAAGTTTCCACAAAATCTAAGAAAACTTCCTCAAAATTCTTCAAGTCTCCTCCAAACCACACGAAGTCCTTGAAAAGGCACACCAAATTCCAGAAACATCCCACAGAATCTCCACAAATTCCCACAAAATCTAAAACAAATTCCTCATAATTCTTCAAGTCTGTTCAGAATCCCACAGAATTCCAGAAAAATCCCCACAAAATTCCAGAGAAGTCCCACAAAATTCCCTAAATCATTTCAAAACCCTACCAATTCACAGGAATGTCCCACAAAATCTCCACCGATTCCCAGAACATCCCACAAAAATCCCACCAAAATCCCTAAATCTTCTGAAAACTCAACCAAATTCCAGAAACACCCCATAAAATCAGCACAGTTTCCCACAAAATTCAAGAAAAACACCACAAAATTCCCTAAATCTTTTCAAAATACCACAAAATTCTTGAAAAGCCCCACCAAATTCCAGAAATATCCCACAAAATGACCTAAATCATTCCAAAACTCTACCAAATTCCACAAAAACCCCACAGAATCTCCACAAATTCCCAAAAAATACATGAAAAATCCCTGATAATTTGTCAATTCTCTGCAGAATCCCACAAAATTCCAGAGAAGTCCCTCAAAGTTCCACAAACATCCCTCAAAATCTCCCCAAAATCCAACAAAATTCCAGAGAAATCCCACCAAATTCCCTAAATCTTCTCAAAACACGACCAAATTCTGGAAAAAAATCCCACCAAATCTCCACAAATTGCCACAAAATACATGTAAAATCCCCCAAGATCCCTAAATCCCCTCAATATCCCACAAAATTCCACAAAAATCACACAAAACCTCCACAAGTTTCCACAAAATCTAAGGAAACTTCCTCAAAATTCTTCAAGTCTCCTCCAAACCACACAAAGTCCTTGAAAAGGCCTATAGAATTCCAGAGAAATCCCACTAAATTCCCTAAATCTTCTCAAAACACGACCAAATTCTAGAAAAAAATCCCACCAAATCTCCACAAATTCCCACAAAATACATGTAAAATCCCCCAAGATCCCTAAATCCCCTCAATATCCCACAAAATTCCACAAAAATCACACAAAACCTCCACAAGTTTCCACAAAATCTAAGGAAACTTCCTCAAAATTCTTCAAGTCTCCTCCAAACCACACAAAGTCCTTGAAAAGGCCCACAAAATTCTAGAAAAATACCACCAAATTCCCTAAATCTTTTCAAAATACCACAAAATTCAAGAAAAGCCCCACCAAATTCCAGAAACATCCCACTAAATGACTTAAATCATTCCAAAACTCTACCAAATTCCACAAAAATCCCACAGAATCTCCACAAATTCACACAAAATACATGACAAATCCCTCAAGATCCCTAAATCGCCTCAATATCCCACAAAATCCCACAAAAATCACAAAAAACCTCCACAAGTTTCCACAAAATCTAAGAAAAATTCCTCAAAATTCTTCAAGTCTCCTCAAAACCACACAAAGTCCTTGAAAAGGCCCACCAAATTCCAGAAAAGACCCACAGAATCTCCACAAATTCCCACAAAATCTAAAACAAATTCCTCATAATTCTTCAAGTCTGTTCAGAATCCCACAGAATTCCAGAAAAATCCCCACAAAATTCCAGAGAAGTCCCACAAAATTCCCTAAATCATTTCAAAACCCTACCAATTCACAGGAATGTCCCACAAAATCTCCACCGATTCCCAGAAAATCCCACCAAAATCCCACCAAAATCCCTAAATCTTCTGAAAACTCCACCAAATTCCAGAAACACCCCATAAAATCAGCACAGTTTCCCACAAAATTCAAGAAAAACACCACAAAATTCCCTAAATCTTTTCAAAATACCACAAAATTCAAGAAAAGCCCTACCAAATTCCAGAAATATCCCACAAAATGACCTAAATCATTCCAAAACTCTACCAAATTCCACAAAAACCCCACAGAATCTACACAAATTCCCAAAAAATACATGAAAAATCCCTGATAATTTGTCAATTCTCTGCAGAATCCCACAAAATTCCAGAAAAGTCCCTCAAAGTTCCACAAACATACCTCAAAATCTCCCCAAAATCCAACAAAATTCCAGAGAAATGCCACCAAATTCCCTAAATCTTCTCAAAACACGACCAAATTCTGGAAAAAAATTCCACCAAATCTCCACAAATTCCCACAAAATACATGTAAAATCCCCCAAGATCCCTAAATCCCCTCAATATCCCACAAAATTCCACAAAAATCACACAAAACCTCCACAAGTTTCCACAAAATCTACGAAAACTTCCTCAAAATTCTTCAAGTCTCCTCCAAACCACACAAAGTCCTTGAAAAGGCCCACAGAATTCTAGAAAAATCCCACCAAATTCCCTAAATCTTTTCAAAATACCACAAAATTCAGAAAAACCCGCACCAAATTCCAGAAATGTCCCACAAAATGACCTACATCATTCCAAAACTCTACCAAATTCTACAAAAATCCCACAGAATCCCCACATATTCCCACAAAATACATGAAAAATCCCTCAAGATCCCTAAATCTCCAAAATTTCCCACAAAATTCCACAAAAATCACACAAAACCTCCACAAATTCCCACAAAATATAAAAAAAAATCCTCAAAATTCTTCAAGTCTCCTCCAAACCACACAAAGTCCTTGAAAAGGCCCACCAAATTCCAGTAAAATCCCACCCAATCTCCACAAATTCCCACAAAATCTAAAACAAATTCCTCAAAATTCTTCAAGTCTGTTCAGAATCCCCCAGAATTCCAGAAAAATCCCCACAAATTTCCAGAGAAGTCCCACAAAATTCCCTAAATCATTTCAAAACCCTACCAATTCACAGGAATGTCCCACAAAATCTCCACCGATTCCCAGAAAATCCCACCAAAATCCCACAAAAATCCCTAAATCTTCTGAAAACTAGACCAAATTCCAGAAACGCCCCATAAAATCACCACAGTTTCCCACAAACTTCAAGAGAAACACCACAAAAATCCCTAAATCTTTTCTAAACACCACAAAGTCTTTGAAAAGCCCCACCAAATTCCAGAAATATCCCACAAAATGACCTAAATCATTCCAAAACTCTACCAAATTCCACAAAACCCCCACAGAATCTCCACAAATTCCCAAAAAATACATGAAAAATCCCTGATAATTTGTCAATTCTCTGCAGAATCCCACAAAATTACAGAAAAGTCCCTCAAAGTTCCACAAACATCTCAAAAAATGTCCTCAATATCCAACAAAATTCCAGAGAAATCCCACCAAATTCCCTAAATCTTCTCAAAACACGAACAAATTCTGGAAAAAAATTCCACCAAATCTCCACAAATTCCCACAAAATACATGTAAAATCCCCCAAGATCCCTAAATCCCCTCAATATCCCACAAAATTCCACAAAAATCACACAAAACCTCCACAAGTTTCCACAAAATCGACGAAAACTTCCTCAAAATTCTTCAAGTCTCCTCAAAAGCACACAAAGTCTTTGAAAAGGCCCACAGAATTCCAGAAAAATCCCACAAAATTCCCTAAATCTTTTCAAAATACCACAAAATTCAGAAAAACCCGCACCAAATTCCAGAAATATCCTACAAAATGACCTAAATCATTCCAAAACTCACCAAATTCCACAAAAATCCCAGAAAATCTCCACAAATTCCCACAAAATCTAAAACAAATTCCTCAAAATTCTTCAAGTCTCCTCAGAATCCCGCAGAATTCCAGAAAAATCCCCACAAAATTCCAGAGGAGTCCCACAAAACTCCCTAAATCATTTCAAAACCCTACCAATTCACAGGAATGTCCTACAAAATCTCCACCGATTCCCAGAAAATCCCACAAAAATCCCGCAAAAATCCCACCAAAATCCCACAAAAATCCCTAAATCTTCTGAAAACTCGACCAAATTCCAGAAACGCATCATAAAATCACCACAGTTTCCCACAAAATTCAAGAAAAAACTCCACAAAATTCCCTAAATCTTTTCCAAATACCACAAAATTCTTGAAAAGCCCCACCAAATTCCAGAAATATCCCACAAAATGACCTAAATCATTCCAAAACTCTACCAAATTCCACAAAAACCCCACAGAATCTCCACAAATTCCCAAAAAATACATGAAGAATTTGTGATAATTTGTCAATTCTCTGCAAAATCCCACAAAATTCCAGAGAAGTCCCTCAAAGTTCCACAAACATCTCACAAAATCTCCTCAATATCCAACAAAATTCCAGAGAAATCACACAAAATTCCCTAAATCTTCTCAAAACACGACCAAATTCTGGAAAAAAATTCCACCAAATCTCCACAAATTCCCACAAAATACATGTAAAATCCCCCAAGATCCCTAAATCCCCTCAATATCCCACAAAATTCCACAAAAATCACACAAAACCTCCACAAGTTTCCACAAAATCTACGAAAACTACCTCAAAATTCTTCAAGTCTCCTCAAAAGCACACAAAGTCCTTGAAAAGGCCCACAGAATTCCAGAAAAATCCCACCCAATCTCCACAAATTCCCACAAAATCTAAAACAAATTCCTCAAAATTCTGCAAGTCTGTTCAGAATCCCACAGAATTCCAGAAAAATCCCCACAAAATTCCAGAGAAGTCCCACAAAATTCCCTAAATCATTTCAAAACCCTACCAATTCACAGGAATGTCCCACAAAATCTCCACCGATTCCCAGAAAATCCCACCAAAATCCCACCAAAATCCCTAAATCTTCTGAAAACTCTACCAAATTCCAGAAACGCCCCATAAAATCAGCACAGTTTCCCACAAAATTCAAGAAAAACACCACAAAATTCCCTAAATCTTTTCAAAATACCACAAAATTCAAGAAAAGCCCCACCAAATTCCAGAAATATCCCACAAAATGACCTAAATCATTCCAAAACTCTACCAAATTCCACAAAAACCCCACAGAATCTCCACAAATTCCCAAAAAATACATGAAAAATCCCTGATAATTTGTCAATTCTCTGCAGAATCCCACAAAATTCCAGAAAAGTCCCTCAAAGTTCCACAAACATCCCTCAAAATCTCCCCAAAATCCAACAAAATTCCAGAGAAATCCCACCAAATTCCCTAAATCTTCTCAAAACACGACCAAATTCTAGAAAAAAATCCCACCAAATCTCCACAAATTCCCACAAAATACATGTAAAAGCCCTCAAGATCCCTAAATCCCCTCAATATCCCACAAAATTCCACAAAAATCACACAAAACCTCCACAAGTTTCCACAAAATCTTCGAAAACTTACTCAAAATTCTTCAAGTCTCCTCCAAACCACACAAAGTCCTTGAAAAGGCCCACAGAATTCCAGAAAAATCCCACTAAATTCCCTAAATCTTCTCAAAACAGGACCAAATTCTGGAAAAAAATCCCACCAAATCTCCACAAATTCCCACAAAATACATGTAAAATCCCCCAAGATCCCTAAATCCCCTCAATATCCCAAAAAATTCCACAAAAATCACACAAAACCTCCACAAGTTTCCACAAAATCTAAGGAAACTTCCTCAAAATTCTTCAAGTCTCCTCCAAACCACACAAAGTCCTTGAAAAGGCCTACAGAATTCCAGAAAAATCCCTCCAAATTCCCTAAATCTTCTCAAAACATGACCAAATTCTGGAAAAAAATCCCACAGAATCTCCACAAATTCCCACAAAATACATGTAAAATCCCCCAAGATCCCTAAATCCCCTCAATATACCAAAAAATTCCACAAAAATCACACAAATCCTCCACAAGTTTCCACAAAATCTAAGGAAACTTCCTCAAAATTCTTCAAGTCTCCTCCAAACCACACAAAGTCCTTGAAAAGGCCCACAGAATTCCAGAAAAATCCCACCGAATCTCCACAAATTCCCACAAAATCTAAAACAAATTCCTCATAATTCTTCAAGTCTGTACAGAATCCCACAGAATTCCAGAAAAATCCCCACAAAATTCCAGAGAAGTCCCACAAAATTCCCGAAATCATTTCAAAATACCACAAAATTCTTGAAAAGCCCCACCAAATTCCAGAAATATCCCACAAAATGACCTAAATCATTCCAAAACTCTACCAAATTCCACAAAAACCCCACAGAATCTCCACAAATTCCCAAAAAATACATGAAAAATCCCTGATAATTTGTCAATTCTCTGCAGAATCCCACAAAATTCCAGAAAAGTCCCTCAAAGTTCCACAAACATCCCTCAAAATCTCCCCAATATCCAACAAAATTCCAGAGAAATCCCACCAAATTCCCTAAATCTTCTCAAAACACGACCAAATTCTAGAAAAAAATCCCACCAAATCTCCACAAATTCCCACAAAATACATGTAAAATCCCCCAAGATCCCTAAATCCCCTCAATATCCCACAAAATTCCACAAAAATCACACAAAACCTCCACAAGTTTCCACAAAATCTAAGGAAACTTCCTCAAAATTCTTCAAGTCTCCTCCAAACCACAAAAGTCCTTGAAAAGGCCCACAAAATTCTAGAAAAATACCACCAAATTCCCTAAATCTTTTCAAAATACCACAAAATTCAAGAAAAGCCCCACCAAATTCCAGAAACATCCCACAAAATGACCTAAATCATTCCAAAACTCTACCAAATTCCACAAAAATCCCACAGAATCTCCACAAATTCCCACAAAATACATGAAAAATCCCTCAAGATCCCTAAATCTCCAAAATTTCCTACAAAATTCCTCAAAAATCACACAAATCCTCCACAAGTTTCCACAAAATCTAAGAAAACTTCCTCAAAATTCTTCAAGTCTCCTCCAAACCACACAAAGTCTTTGAAAAGGCCCACCAAATTCCAGAAACATCCCACAGAATCTCCACAAATTCCCACAAAATCTAAAACAAATTCCTCATAATTCTTCAAGTCTGTTCAGAATCCCACAGAATTCCAGAAAAATCCCCACAAAATTCCAGAGAAGTCCCACAAAATTCCCTAAATCATTTCAAAACCCTACCAATTCACAGGAATGTCCCACAAAATCTCCACCGATTCCCAGAAAATCCCACCAAAATCCCACCAAAATCCCTAAATCTTCTGAAAACTCCACCAAATTCCAGAAACACCCCATAAAATCAGCACAGTTTCCCACAAAATTCAAGAAAAACACCACAAAATTCCCTAAATCTTTTCAAAATACCACAAAATTCAAGAAAAGCCCTACCAAATTCCAGAAATATCCCACAAAATGACCTAAATCATTCCAAAACTCTACCAAATTCCACAAAAACCCCACAGAATCTACACAAATTCCCAAAAAATACATGAAAAATCCCTGATAATTTGTCAATTCTCTGCAGAATCCCACAAAATTCCAGAAAAGTCCCTCAAAGTTCCACAAACATACCTCAAAATCTCCCCAAAATCCAACAAAATTCCAGAGAAATGCCACCAAATTCCCTAAATCTTCTCAAAACACGACCAAATTCTGGAAAAAAATTCCACCAAATCTCCACAAATTCCCACAAAATACATGTAAAATCCCCCAAGATCCCTAAATCCCCTCAATATCCCACAAAATTCCACAAAAATCACACAAAACCTCCACAAGTTTCCACAAAATCTACGAAAACTTCCTCAAAATTCTTCAAGTCTCCTCCAAACCACACAAAGTCCTTGAAAAGGCCCACAGAATTCTAGAAAAATCCCACCAAATTCCCTAAATCTTTTCAAAATACCACAAAATTCAGAAAAACCCGCACCAAATTCCAGAAATGTCCCACAAAATGACCTACATCATTCCAAAACTCTACCAAATTCTACAAAAATCCCACAGAATCCCCACATATTCCCACAAAATACATGAAAAATCCCTCAAGATCCCTAAATCTCCAAAATTTCCCACAAAATTCCACAAAAATCACACAAAACCTCCACAAATTCCCACAAAATATAAAAAAAAATCCTCAAAATTCTTCAAGTCTCCTCAAAACCACACAAAGTCCTTGAAAAGGCCCACCAAATTCCAGTAAAATCCCACCCAATCTCCACAAATTCCCACAAAATCTAAAACAAATTCCTCAAAATTCTTCAAGTCTGTTCAGAATCCCCCAGAATTCCAGAAAAATCCCCACAAATTTCCAGAGAAGTCCCACAAAATTCCCTAAATCATTTCAAAACCCTACCAATTCACAGGAATGTCCCACAAAATCTCCACCGATTCCCAGAAAATCCCACCAAAATCCCACAAAAATCCCTAAATCTTCTGAAAACTAGACCAAATTCCAGAAACGCCCCATAAAATCACCACAGTTTCCCACAAACTTCAAGAGAAACACCACAAAAATCCCTAAATCTTTTCTAAACACCACAAAGTCTTTGAAAAGCCCCACCAAATTCCAGAAATATCCCACAAAATGACCTAAATCATTCCAAAACTCTACCAAATTCCACAAAACCCCCACAGAATCTCCACAAATTCCCAAAAAATACATGAAAAATCCCTGATAATTTGTCAATTCTCTGCAGAATCCCACAAAATTACAGAAAAGTCCCTCAAAGTTCCACAAACATCTCAAAAAATGTCCTCAATATCCAACAAAATTCCAGAGAAATCCCACCAAATTCCCTAAATCTTCTCAAAACACGACCAAATTCTGGAAAAAAATTCCACCAAATCTCCACAAATTCCCACAAAATACATGTAAAATCCCCCAAGATCCCTAAATCCCCTCAATATCCCACAAAATTCCACAAAAATCACACAAAACCTCCACAAGTTTCCACAAAATCGACGAAAACTTCCTCAAAATTCTTCAAGTCTCCTCAAAAGCACACAAAGTCTTTGAAAAGGCCCACAGAATTCCAGAAAAATCCCACAAAATTCCCTAAATCTTTTCAAAATACCACAAAATTCAGAAAAACCCGCACCAAATTCCAGAAATATCCTACAAAATGACCTAAATCATTCCAAAACTCACCAAATTCCACAAAAATCCCAGAAAATCTCCACAAATTCCCACAAAATCTAAAACAAATTCCTCAAAATTCTTCAAGTCTCCTCAGAATCCCGCAGAATTCCAGAAAAATCCCCACAAAATTCCAGAGGAGTCCCACAAAACTCCCTAAATCATTTCAAAACCCTACCAATTCACAGGAATGTCCTACAAAATCTCCACCGATTCCCAGAAAATCCCACAAAAATCCCGCAAAAATCCCACCAAAATCCCACAAAAATCCCTAAATCTTCTGAAAACTCGACCAAATTCCAGAAACGCATCATAAAATCACCACAGTTTCCCACAAAATTCAAGAAAAAACTCCACAAAATTCCCTAAATCTTTTCCAAATACCACAAAATTCTTGAAAAGCCCCACCAAATTCCAGAAATATCCCACAAAATGACCTAAATCATTCCAAAACTCTACCAAATTCCACAAAAACCCCACAGAATCTCCACAAATTCCCAAAAAATACATGAAGAATTTGTGATAATTTGTCAATTCTCTGCAAAATCCCACAAAATTCCAGAGAAGTCCCTCAAAGTTCCACAAACATCTCACAAAATCTCCTCAATATCCAACAAAATTCCAGAGAAATCACACAAAATTCCCTAAATCTTCTCAAAACACGACCAAATTCTGGAAAAAAATTCCACCAAATCTCCACAAATTCCCACAAAATACATGTAAAATCCCCCAAGATCCCTAAATCCCCTCAATATCCCACAAAATTCCACAAAAATCACACAAAACCTCCACAAGTTTCCACAAAATCTACGAAAACTACCTCAAAATTCTTCAAGTCTCCTCAAAAGCACACAAAGTCCTTGAAAAGGCCCACAGAATTCCAGAAAAATCCCACCAAATTCCCTAAATCTTTCCAAAATACCACAAAATTCAGAAAAACCCGCACCAAATTCTAGAAATATCCCACAAAATGACCTACATCATTCCAAAACTCTACCAAATTCCACAAAAATCCCACAGAATCCCCACAAATTCACACAAAATACATGAAAAATCCGTCAAGATCCCTAAATCTCAAAAATTTCCCACAAAATTCCACAAAAATCACACAAAACCTCCACAAATTCCCACAAAATCCAAGAAAATTCCTCAAACTTCTTCAAGTCTCCTCAAAACCACACAAAGTCCTTGAAAAGGCCCACCAAATTCCAGAAAAATCCCACCCAATCTCCACAAATTCCCACAAAATCTAAAACAAATTCCTCAAAATTCTGCAAGTCTGTTCAGAATCCCACAGAATTCCAGAAAAATCCCCACAAAATTCCAGAGAAGTCCCACAAAATTCCCTAAATCATTTCAAAACCCTACCAATTCACAGGAATGTCCCACAAAATCTCCACCGATTCCCAGAAAATCCCACCAAAATCCCACCAAAATCCCTAAATCTTCTGAAAACTCTACCAAATTCCAGAAACGCCCCATAAAATCAGCACAGTTTCCCACAAAATTCAAGAAAAACACCACAAAATTCCCTAAATCTTTTCAAAATACCACAAAATTCAAGAAAAGCCCCAACAAATTCCAGAAATATCCCACAAAATGACCTAAATCATTCCAAAACTCTACCAAATTCCACAAAAACCCCACAGAATCTCCACAAATTCCCAAAAAATACATGAAAAATCCCTGATAATTTGTCAATTCTCTGCAGAATCCCACAAAATTCCAGAAAAGTCCCTCAAAGTTCCACAAACATCCCTCAAAATCTCCCCAAAATCCAACAAAATTCCAGAGAAATCCCACCAAATTCCCTAAATCTTCTCAAAACACGACCAAATTCTAGAAAAAAATCCCACCAAATCTCCACAAATTCCCACAAAATACATGTAAAAGCCCTCAAGATCCCTAAATCCCCTCAATATCCCACAAAATTCCACAAAAATCACACAAAACCTCCACAAGTTTCCACAAAATCTTCGAAAACTTACTCAAAATTCTTCAAGTCTCCTCCAAACCACACAAAGTCCTTGAAAAGGCCCACAGAATTCCAGAAAAATCCCACTAAATTCCCTAAATCTTCTCAAAACAGGACCAAATTCTGGAAAAAAATCCCACCAAATCTCCACAAATTCCCACAAAATACATGTAAAATCCCCCAAGATCCCTAAATCCCCTCAATATCCCAAAAAATTCCACAAAAATCACACAAAACCTCCACAAGTTTCCACAAAATCTAAGGAAACTTCCTCAAAATTCTTCAAGTCTCCTCCAAACCACACAAAGTCCTTGAAAAGGCCCACAGAATTCCAGAAAAATCCCACCGAATCTCCACAAATTCCCACAAAATCTAAAACAAATTCCTCATAATTCTTCAAGTCTGTACAGAATCCCACAGAATTCCAGAAAAATCCCCACAAAATTCCAGAGAAGTCCCACAAAATTCCCGAAATCATTTCAAAATACCACAAAATTCTTGAAAAGCCCCACCAAATTCCAGAAATATCCCACAAAATGACCTAAATCATTCCAAAACTCTACCAAATTCCACAAAAACCCCACAGAATCTCCACAAATTCCCAAAAAATACATGAAAAATCCCTGATAATTTGTCAATTCTCTGCAGAATCCCACAAAATTCCAGAAAAGTCCCTCAAAGTTCCACAAACATCCCTCAAAATCTCCCCAATATCCAACAAAATTCCAGAGAAATCCCACCAAATTCCCTAAATCTTCTCAAAACACGACCAAATTCTAGAAAAAAATCCCACCAAATCTCCACAAATTCCCACAAAATACATGTAAAATCCCCCAAGATCCCTAAATCCCCTCAATATCCCACAAAATTCCACAAAAATCACACAAAACCTCCACAAGTTTCCACAAAATCTAAGGAAACTTCCTCAAAATTCTTCAAGTCTCCTCCAAACCACAAAAGTCCTTGAAAAGGCCCACAAAATTCTAGAAAAATACCACCAAATTCCCTAAATCTTTTCAAAATACCACAAAATTCAAGAAAAGCCCCACCAAATTCCAGAAACATCCCACAAAATGACCTAAATCATTCCAAAACTCTACCAAATTCCACAAAAATCCCACAGAATCTCCACAAATTCCCACAAAATACATGAAAAATCCCTCAAGATCCCTAAATCTCCAAAATTTCCTACAAAATTCCTCAAAAATCACACAAATCCTCCACAAGTTTCCACAAAATCTAAGAAAACTTCCTCAAAATTCTTCAAGTCTCCTCCAAACCACACAAAGTCTTTGAAAAGGCCCACCAAATTCCAGAAACATCCCACAGAATCTCCACAAATTCCCACAAAATCTAAAACAAATTCCTCATAATTCTTCAAGTCTGTTCAGAATCCCACAGAATTCCAGAAAAATCCCCACAAAATTCCAGAGAAGTCCCACAAAATTCCCTAAATCATTTCAAAACCCTACCAATTCACAGGAATGTCCCACAAAATCTCCACCGATTCCCAGAAAATCCCACCAAAATCCCACCAAAATCCCTAAATCTTCTGAAAACTCCACCAAATTCCAGAAACACCCCATAAAATCAGCACAGTTTCCCACAAAATTCAAGAAAAAACTCCACAAAATTCCCTAAATCTTTTCCAAATACCACAAAATTCTTGAAAAGCCCCACCAA
>NW_028256044.1:0-70000 GCF_971803275.1 Cyanistes caeruleus | reverse complement strand
GTGTGGAAATTTGTCAAGATTTTGTGGGATATTTCTGGAATTTGGTAGGGTTTTGAGAAGATTTTTCTGGAATTTTGTGGGATGTTAGTGGAATTTTGTGGAAATTGGAAGAGATTTTGTGGGATGTTTCTGGAATTTGTAAGGTTTTTGAGAAGATTTAGGCAATTGTGCGGGATGTTTGTGGAATTTTAAAACACTTTGAGGAGACATGAAGAGCTTTGATGTATTTTTCTTAGATTTTGTGGAGATTTGTGGAGATTTTGTGGGATGTTTCTGGAATTTGGTAGACTTTGAAGAGACATTAAGGTTTTTGAGGTATTTTTCTTAGATTGTGTGGAAATTTCTGGAGATTTTGTGGGATGTTTCTGGAATTTGATGGAGTTTTGCAAAAATGTAAAGAATTTTGTGTGAGGTTTCTGCTGGAATTTGTGCGATTTTTTTGGAATGTTGTGGAATGTTCTGGAATTAGGTGAGATTTTGAGGAGACTTGAAGAATTTTGAGGGATTTTTCTAGGATGTGTGGCAATTTGTAAAGCTTTTGTGGAAAGTTTCTGGAATTTGGTGGGGTTTTGAGGAGATTTTTCTAGAATTTTGTGAGATGTTTCTGGAATTTAGTAGGGTTTTGAGAAGATTTAGGGAGTTTGTTGGGATGTTTGTGGAATTTTGTGGGATTTTTCCGGAATTTGGTGGCATGTTTCTGGAATTTGAAAGACTGATGCGACATGCAGCATTTTGAAGTATTTTTCTTAGATTGTGTGGTAATTTGTGGTGATTTTTTTGGGATGTTTCTGGAATTTGGTAGGGTTTTGAGAAGTCTTAGGGAGTATTTTGGGATGTTTGTGGAATTTTGTAGGATGTTTTTGGAATTGGGCGGGATTTTTGTGGAATTTTGTAGGATGTTTCTGGAATTTTGAAGGACTTTGAGGAGACATGAAGAATTTTGTGGGATTTTTTCTTAGATTGTGTGGAAATTTTTGGAGATTTTGTGGGATGATTTTGGAATGTGGTAGTGTTTTGAGAAGGTTTAGGGAGTTTGTTGGGATGTTTGTGGAATTTTGTGGAATTTTGACTAGACTTGAATCATTTTGAACGATTTTTCATAGGTTGTGTGCAAATCTGTGGAGATTTTGTGGAATGTTTCTGGAATTTGAAAGACTTTGAAGAGATGTCGTGGTTTTAAACCAATAACTGAGAAAATTATTTATTTCTTGCTTTGAGATACGTATTAGAACAAGAGCAAAACAGGCCTAAAACTTAAAAGGAAAAAGGAAAGTTTATTGACAAAGTACAATAATAAGAACACCAGAATAAACTTCCAGAAAACCTTTTCATCCCCTATCTACCCACTATTTCCTTGTTCACATGACATCAGAGACAAAAACTTTGGAACTTTGATGGTTAAAACTGTCCCAATTCTTGCTACAGTCTTTTCACCAGTCTTTGTAGAGAAACAGAAGTTTCTTCCTGTTAATTTATGGAGTTTCTTAGAAGAAAACTATTTTTGTTATAGTTTTCCATTGCCCTAATGTTAGCTGCCCAGAGCTGCTATTATTAGAGCCCACTCCTCCCATTTTCACATCACTCTGAGGTTTGTATGGGCCATGAGTCTAGGGATAGCATTTTTAAGGATAAGTTATTCAAAGGCAATAAGTCTTCATCTGTTCTGTGAGCTTCACTAGAAAACAGTTTTTTCATTGCCTCTCAAGGCTTCAAATCTCCCAGCACTTCACTATACCATAATTACTCTACTTTTTACTCAAATTTACACTTTGAACACTTTATTCCTCTCTAGATTCTGTATCATGAATTAAAGGAGTTCTTTTCAGAACTGTCCATCTCCATAGTTTTAACAGAAAGATATTTCAGCTTAATTAAAGCATCTTCTTAATTCTCTACCTTTCCTGAAGCTTCTTTTCTTTCCTGTCAGTGGTAGTTTATAAAGTCTCTTTTCATGTTGATCCCTCTCTCTCTCTCTCTGGATAAGAAGATTAATCCGCAAGTCTCATCTGGGTAATGAAAGAGTTAAAATCTTGCCCAGGCTTTTTGTAGGTGGTTCGGTGATCTCTGCTGAACAGGAGCTGGAGCCGTCTGCGATGGAAGGTTCCTCATGGCTGCTCTGGAGAGTGTAGTCGCCGCTCCAGCCCGCTGCAAGTCCAGGGCCTCTCTCTTTCTTCACTCGGCATTTTCCAGTGAATTTAGTTACAGCAAAACCTGCAGCTGAGCCAGAGATCGGTTCGGCTCGGCCTGGGCCCGAGGAAAACCTTCCCCAGGCCCCCTGCCATCTGCCAGCCGGGACACGCAGCTGGCCCCGGCCCCGGCCCCACCCGGCCGCATGGCCTGGGCCGGGAACGGGAGGCCTGGAGCTCTGCCACCCTTCACAGCCAGGAAACAAAGAGAACCAAGAGAGCCCTGGTTTTACACTTTAAGGTAGGGTTCACAAGTTGATCCCACTTTTCAATGGCGTAAACTGCTGTCAATTCTCAGCAATGACCGATAATTGGTCAGGAGAAAAGACTCCAGGCAGTTCCCAGCAACTCCAACTCCCTTAAAGGTAAAGTTAACTCCATGACAATATGATTATATTGTTTTAATTAAAGGTTTCAAGCTAGGACAGCAGTGCTGCCCACAATTTTTCATCAGTTAGTTCTTTTTGAGGCTAAATTTGATTAATGAGAGGGGTTTCCCTCTCCACTGTTTCTTTGGTGAGTAAGCATTCTTTGAATTTTTAACCCATTCCTCTCTTCGGGCCACTGGCAAGAGATGGGTCTCATTCCTTTCTTCATCTAATTGTTTCTGCAAAATTTCAACTAGGTTTTGAAAGGAGATGTCATGGTTTTAAACCAGTAACTAAAAAATTACTTATTTCTTGCTGTGAGATATGGATTAGAACAAGGGCAAAACAGGCTTAAAACTTAAAAAGGGATAAAGAAAGTTTATTAACAAAACTACAAGAACACCAGAATAAACTTCCAGAAAACTCTTCTATCTCTCACTACTTAACCATTTCTTTGTATACATGACACCATAGAGACAAAAAAAATTTTGAACTTTGGTGGTTAAAAACAGTCCCAATTCTTGCTACAGTCTTTTCATCAGTCTTTGTAGAGAAACAGAAGTCTCTTTCTGATAACCTATGGAGTTTCTCACAAGAAAACTATTTCTGTTACAGTTCTCTGTTGCTCTGATGCCAGCTGCCCGGAAATCTGTCATCAGTTCTTCTCCTCTCATTTCACATCACTCTGAGGTGTGTATGGGCCATGAGTCTAGGGATGTCATTTTAAGGATGAGTCATTCAAAGGCAAAAGTCTTCTTCATCTGTCTCTGTGAGCTTTCCTAGAAAACAGTTTTCTCATTGTCCCAATGTTTCAAAATCTTCGCTTTACTCAGTTCCAGCAACTCACTGTATCACAATTACTCTCTCTTTTGCTCAAAAATCCACACTTTGAACACTCCAAGCTTCCCAATACTCTGTCATGAATTAAAGGAGTCTTTTTAAGCTACTATTGTCCATCTCCATAGCTTTAACAGAAAGGTATTTCAGCTTGTAAAGCATCTCCTTATTCTCTCTTCCCCATTTAAAACTTAACCCTTTTCCTCACTGTTTTTAGTGGTTTTATGATGTCTTCTTCATGTTGATTGTCTCTCTCTTTCTCTGTCTTTCTGGGAAAAAGGAGTAATCTGTACGTTTTATTCAGGTAGTAAAAGAATTAAAAGCTTTAGAAAAGCTGCAAGAGTTCATGGTGTCAGGTTTCAGTCCAGCAGCAGAAGCTGAAAACTAAACCAGGTTGGCCGGCTCTGCTTTCTTTTCCTCTGCGCCCCCCCCGCCCCCGTCCCCCCCCCCTTTGTCCTCTGCGGCCTTGTCCGGCTTGGGGGGGGAGGGGGCAGGGGAGAAGGAGGAGGCCACGACAGAGCCTTGTTACCTTTTCAGAAGCCAGAAACAAAAGAGTGGACCAGAGTGCTCTGACTTTACATATTAGGGCGGTGTTCACAGTTTGAATTCACTTTTTAATGGTCAAAACTGCTGTCAATTGTTCTTAAAAATGACTGATAATTGGTCAGGAGGAAAGTCTCCCATCAGCCACCAGCACCTTCAACTTCCTTAGCTCCTAAAATCACTATAAAGGTAAAGCCACCCCATGACATCAATTAAAGACAGGAATGGCAGCGTGGTGGGGAAAAAGGGTGTCGTGGTTTTAAACCACTAACTAAGAAAATTACTTACTTCTTGCTGTGAGATATGGATTAGAATAAGAGCAAAACAGGCATACAACTTAAAAGGGAAAAAAAAAAAGAAGGTTTATTGACAAACCACAATAATAAGAACACCAGAATAAACTTCCAGAAAAACCCTTCCATCCCCTATCTACCTACTATTCCCTTGTTCACATGACAACAGAGACAAAAACTCTGGAACTCTGATGGTTAAAACAGTCTCAATTCTTGCTAGTCTTTTTACCAATCTTTATAGAGAAACAGAAGTTTCTTCTTGTTAATTTATGGAGTTTCTCACAAGAAAACTATTTTTGTTATAGTTTTCTATTGCCCTAATGTTAGCTGTCCAGAGCTGCTATTATTAGAGTTCACTCCTCCCATTTTCACATCACTCTGAAGTGTGTATGGGCCATGCGTCTAGAGATAGCATTTTTAAGGATAAGTTATTCAAAGGCAAAAAAAAGTCTTCTTCATCTGTTTCTGTGAGCTTCACTAGAAAACAGTTTTCTCATGGCCTCTCAGGGCTTCAAATCTCTCAACAGTTTTCTCATGGCCTCTCAAGGCTTTTAATCTCCCAGTACTTCACTATACTATAATTACTCTTTACTCAAATTTACACTTTGAACACTATTCCTCTCTAGATCTTATATCATGAATTAAAGGAGTTCTTTTCAAGACTTCATTGTCCATCTCCATAGTTTTAACAGGGAGATATTTCAGCTTAATTAAAGCATCTTCTTAATTCTCTACTTTTCTTGAAGCTTCTTTTTTTTCCTGTCACTGGTAGTTTATAAAGTCTCTTTTCATGTTGATCTCTCTCTCTCTCTCTCTCTGGATAAAAAGATTAATCCGCAAGTCTCATCTGGGTAATGAAAGAGTTAACATCTTGCCCAGGCTTTTGTAGATGGTTTGGGGATCTCTGCCGAACAGGAGCTGGAGCCATCTGCGATGGGAAGTTCCTCATGGCTGCTCTGGAGCGTGTAGTCTCTGCTCTAACCCGCTGCAAGTCCAGGGCCTCCCTCTTTCTTCACTGGGCAGTTTCTAGTGAATGTAGTTACAGCAAAACCTGCAGCCGAGCCAGAGATCGGCTCGGCCTGGCCCGGCCCGAGGAAAACCTTCCCCAGGCCCCCCCCCCCCATCTCCCGGCCGGGAGACCGGGCAGGCCCGGCCCCATCCCCGCCCGGCCGCATGGCCTGGGCAGGGACGGGAGGCCTGGAGCTCCGCCACCCTCCACAGCCAGAAAACAAAGAGAACCCAGAGAGCTCTGCTTTTACATTTTAAGGTAGGGTTCACAAGTTGATCCCACTTTTCAATGGCCTAAACTGCTGTCAATTTCCAGCAATGACCGATAATTAGTCAGGAGAAAAGACTCCAAGCACTTCCCAGCAACTCCAACTCCCTTAAAGGTAAAGTAACTCCATGACAAAGGGTTTCTGGAAGTTTTATTCTGCATTCTTAACCTTGTAGTTTGGTTAATAAACTTACTCATTCCTTTAAGTTTTAAGCTTCTTTTGCCCTTCTCATCATCCACATCTCACAGCAAGAAATGAGTAAGTTTTACAGTGATTTTCTAACTAATGCTTTAAAACCACGACAGGCGTAACAGAGAGTGGAACACTGGGGCTGTGCCTGCTGTGGTGTCACAGAGAGGAGAACACTGGGGCTGTCCCTGCTGTCATGTCACAGAGGGGGGGAAATTGGGACAGTCACAGCAGTGGTGTCACAAAGAGGAGGACATGGTAGCTATCACTGCTGTGGTGTCACAGAGAGGAGAACACTGGGGCTGTCCCTGCTGTGGTGTCACAGAGAGGGGAACACTGGGGCTGTCACTTGTGCTAGTTTGTGTTAGATTGACATTTATGAAAAAAAGAGAAACAGCTAAGGAAGTTAAGGTTGCTGGAAACTGATTGGAGATTTTTGTCCTGGCCAATACCTGGCCATTTCTGGAATAGACAGTAGTTTTGCCCATTGAAAAGTGACATGAACCTGTGAACACCACCCTTTCAATTTTAAGCCTGGGAATTTCTCTTTCTCTTTGCTTTCTGGCTTTTGAAGAGGTAACAGGGCTCTGGTTCAGCCTCCGCCGCTCCACGTCAGACAAGGCCGCGGCGGGGAGTGGGGCTGGCTGGAGTTCTGCGGTTCCTGGTGCTGGATGGCGACTGTGAAGTGACAGGAGCCCCTTCCCAGAGGGGCTGAAGCCCTTGCAGGGCTCGCTGCGCCTTGTGCAGCGGGGCTGCCGGGTCAGGCCACTTCCTGGCTCGGCTGCAGTTTCTGACGCTGCTGGCTTTCAGCAGACTGCCGAGGAAGGGGAGGGAAAGCTCTTGAGCTGCGGCGTGCTGAGACAGTGGCCACACTCCTCCAGGGCAGCTACCAAAAATCTTCCCTGGCAAACGGCTCCAGCCGCTGCCTCGGCAGAGATCAAGGCCTGGGCAAGAGTTTAACCCTTCACTAGGCAGATGAGACTTGCAGATTAATCCTTTTTCCAGAGAGAGGGGAAGAGAGAGGGATCACCATGGAAAGAGACAGCATCAAGGATCAAAGGCAGCAAGGGAAGGAATTAACCCTCAGATGGAAAGACAATAAGGAGATGCCTGAATAAGCTGAAGTTTTCTTTTGTTCAAGCTATGGAGAGGGACAATAATGTCCTGAAAAAACTCCTTTCATTCCTGAAAGAGTATTTTGGGGGGAATGGAGTATTTCAAAGTGTAGATCTGAGCAAAAGTAATTCATTGATAAAGCTGAGTCAAGGGTGAAGTGGTTGTAATCCTAGGAGATGCTGGAAGAGAAAAGGAGAAGTGAGAGTTGTTGAAGATTTGTGGCTCTTAAGAGACAAAGCAAAAATTTCTGTTTCCAGAGATGGTCACAGAGACAAATGAAGAGAACTTTTGCCTTGGAAGATCTCATCCTTCAAAGGACACCCCTTGAATCACGGCCCAAGAACACAGCTCAGAGTGGTGTGAAATGGGAGGAAAGGACTGATGGCAGAGTTTCCTGGGCCACTGGCATCAGAGCAATAGGAAGCCATGAGAAAATGGTTTTCTTATGAAAAACTCCATAGATTGACAAAAAAGAACTTCTTTTTCTCGACAAAGACTGCTGAAAAGACTATAGCAAAGTTTGGACTGTTTTAACCACCAGGGTTTGTTTTTTTTCCTCTATGTTGTCAATTAAAGACAGGAATGGCAGCGTGGTGGGGAAAAAGGGTTTCTGGAAGTTTTATTCTGCTTTCTTAACCTTGTAGTTTGGTTAATAAACTTACTCATTCCTTTAGGTTTTAAGCTTCTTTTGCCCTTCTCATCATCCACATCTCACAGCAAGAAATGAGTAAGTTTTACAGTGATTTTCTAACTAATGCTTTAAAACCACGACAGGCGTAACAGAGAGTGGAACACTGGGGCTGTGCCTGCTGTGGTGTCACAGAGAGGAGAACACTGGGGCTGTCCCTGCTGTGCTGTCACAGAGAGGTGGAAACTGGGACATTCACAGCGGTTGTGTCACAGTGTCATGGGGTGGTTTTACCTTTATGGTAGTTTTGAGAGCTAAGGAAGTTGAAGGTGCTGGTGGCTGATGGCAGTCTTTCCTCCAGACCAATTATCAGTCATTTCTAACAATTGACAGCAGTTTTGACCATTAAAACATAGAGTCACCCTATGAACACCTCCTTAAGATGTAAAGTCAGAGCACTCTTGTCCTCTTTTGTTTCTGGCTTCTGAAAAGGTAACAAGGCTCTGTCTTGGCCTCCTCCTCTCCCCCCCCGCCCTCCAGGCCAGACAAGGCCACAGAGGACGAAGGCAGGCGCGGAGGAAAAGAAAGCAGAGCCGGCCAACCTGGTTTAGTTTTCAGTTTCTGCTGCTGGACTGAAACCTGACACCATGAACTCTTGCAGCTTTTCTAAAGCTTTTAATTCTTTTACTACCTGAATAAAACGTACAGATTACTCCTTTTTCCCAGAAAGACAGAGAAAGAGAGAGACAATCAACATGAAGAAGACATCATAAAACCACTAAAAACAGTGAGGAAAAGAGTTAAGTTTTAAATGGGGAAGAGAGAATAAGGAGATGCTTTACAAGCTGAAATACCTTTCTGTTAAAGCTATGGAGATGGACAATAATAGCTTAAAAAGATTCCTTTAATTCATGACAGAGTATATTGGGAGGAATGGAGTGTTCAAAGTGTGGATTTTTGAGCAAAAGAGAGAGTAATTGTGATACAGTAAGTTGCTGGAACTGGAATAAAAATTGTAAAATAAACCCAAAACTTACTTTCCTTTGAGATCTCACCAACAGACAGAAGACTCTGCATTGTTGGATGGCGGAGTGGACTTCGACATTGGTAGATATAATCCCCTTACTCTCTTTGTGCTTTGCTTTCTCCTCTTTTCCCTCTATCGCATATTAGTGCTGATGAGCACTCAGTAATGTGTGTTCTGCTGTTTGAGTCCCTGGTTTGCTGATAATCTTTTGTACTCTACGATCAAATAAAAGAGCCACATCACGAATCCCACCTTGCGGATCGTGACATAAATTGGCATCATGGACAGGATTCTGAGAGACAGAAGTGGTTGCAGGTTGTTGTGCAGTCTGTATCAGGGGAAGGACGTTTCGCTTCAGCCGCCCCTAGCCTGCCACGCTGCTGAGCAGTGTTTAGAAAGCAAGGGAGGCAACTCGAATTTCTCACAAACTGCACATGCCCAGGTGAAAAGCACCCCTACACTCATTTGATAGCTCTGTCTTCAGAATTTCACAAGGGATCTTCGAGTGCAAAAGGTGGGACTGATATTTTTTTCTATTTTGACTGCTTGGTGTAGCAGAGAGACCAGCAGATATTTTAAACTGAGAGTCACAAGCAGATTTGGTCTCTTCACCCATTCAGGGAAGCAAAGGGGAACATAGCATGGGCTGCGTAGTGTAACTAAGTTTTACTTTACTCCCTGTAGTGGTATTGGTCCCTTCACAAACAAAGATGAATGAAAACTCTGAAAACTCTAGTGCAAAAGATAAAGCTGCATTTTGTTTTGTTAGCAAAACATAATGCTAGGCCCTCTCCAGCTGGGGAAGAATGGGCTCAAAATAATTGGTTCAAGCTGGAAAATGTAACTGACAGAATTTGCTCCCTGCAACATGAGGCAAAGTTCAAATTTGGCCATAATAAAGCCATAATTTGTTCTGTATTGGGAACTTGCCTTACGTCAGCTGTAGAGGCTCGCACAAGACAAAGGTAGGAAGAAAATGCAATTAGTCAATCCCTACAAAATTTAGTTGAAAGTTTGCAAAATGAAGAAAAGAATTTCTTACAAACTGCCCTGAGTGAGGAGTGTGCCAAAAATTCACAGTGTGCTGACTCCTTTAAGGAGTTGCTGGAAAAAGAAACTCCTCAGACAAATCACATATATCCTCAAGCAGATTTACATTTGGTAAAAAATTGTGGTGAAAACTGTTGCTCCCAAGTAAGACCTTTGATTAAAACAGAATATAACTACATCAATGATGAAGATCTTGATCTGCATATAACCACTAAAGAAATCCCGTACACTGCTACTGCATTGGCTAAGTTAAAAAAGGAGTACGGGCATCTCCCTCATGACTCAGAGACAGAATACGTATTCCGAGTGTCTCTCACAGGGGGAGATCAAATTCGATGAACAGAACAAGAAGCAAGTGGTTATTTGGGACATGGTGTTTTCTTAACAACAGGAGATAACCGCAACCCATGGTCCCTAACCCAGCGAGCTGCATATTGGCCAGGGGGACTTAACCCCCTGGAAAGGGGAGATCCTGTAGCTTTGGCTGGTTCCCCAGACCAAATTCTAGAAAATATTCATAAGGCAGCTTGTTTGCAAGTGATTCATGAAAGAAAATTAAATGCTGGTTATGAATCACCAATGTTGCTACCTGTGAATGCTAAAATTATGACCCCTTTAATTTGTGGTCTTCCAGAATCACTGAAACCTACAGCAATTCTCCTCGAAACAACCATAGATGATATCCTCATGGGAGGAGATGAAAAAGAAGTAATAAAAAATAAAGATGCTGAAAAGAGTTACACTACCTGGGAAAAAGGATTGTTTGTAGTTATTCCAGCTCTCATAGAAGTAGGAAAAACTGCACAACAACAACCAATTGCATTAAAAGGCCCTTTTGAAGTTATGAAGACAGTCAGTACTGGGACTCCCCCCTCCAATGGGGTGGTCCAGAGGGCCTCAGTGAGAAAGTGGTATGCACAGATTGAACATGACTCTAACATCTTCTCAATAACAGAAGGAGCTGTAAAAAATCAGGTGATACAAAAAACTGAGAGCTTAAGTAGCAGCCATGACAAACCTGACTTGATAATTAAAGAAACCCCTCCTAATATAAAAACAGAAAACGGTAGGCAAATTTCTAGTCTACAGTATTGGTGGAACTTGGGGGTGAAGAAAAGGGTACTGAAGGGTTTAATGGTTAACCTGCCGCTTGAAAAATTAAGTAAATTGGTCTCTCAGTGGCAGGATTCCAGCCCCATTGTACCAAGCACTCCACCTTGCCCTCAACTGATTCTGGGCAGTGGGCTGAAGCAACACCACTCACAGGTTCTGGACAGTGAGCAAAAACAATCAGCAAACTCTTGGTTCACTGATACCTCTGCCAAACGAGAGGGAGAGGTGTGGAGGTGCAGGGCAGTAGCCCTCCACCTTTCCTCTGCTGAACAAATTGTTACTGAGGAAGAAAGCAGCGCTCAGGATGCAGTGCTGAGAGCTGTTTGGAGTGTTTTCCAGCGTGAGGCACAGAATACCTCTCTTGTCTGTATCTACACTAACTCCTATGCTATGTTCAAGGGATATACTGAGTGGCTTCCTTTTTGGCAACAAAAGGACTGGGAAGTAAACAGGATTCATGTATGGCAAAAGGAAAAGTAGCAAGAAATTCTACGCTTTGTGCTGGTAAGAGTGGGGATTATATCTTGGTTAGTCCAAGCTGAAGCTTTTAAAAGAACTACAGGAGAATATGCATGGGTATCCTTCGATGCCTTGGGGAAAGAGCATCGGATAAACACGTGCTGGATAATTCCATTGTTTTAATCTCCTGCCCCTATGTGGCAGACTCTGTTTTGTTTATTCTCTACAGAAGAATACCGAGGGACATGAAGATCAGATAAACCATGAACTTCCAGATTTAAAACAAATGCTGTAGCAAGGCCTATATTTAGTGTAATAATCACATACCATGATGTGAACACGGTGATTTTTGTGCTAAATTACAAAACTAATGTTTTCCCTTCTTTCCTGTTCACTCAAGGTGATGATGTTTCAATACGTTGCAGACTGAGTACCGGATCCCACACTGAGCCTGTACACAGTCAAGTCGCCGGATCTCGTGGCCAGGTTAAATCTTGTGAAACTTGGAATCAAGATTGTTGGCTGAATTTAACAGCTGTACAATTGTCCTCCAAAATTGTGTGTGGTAAAAACAATACCAAATATTGGGGAGAGCTTAATGTTCATGTTGTAATACCTACCACACAGCCACCAATTAGATTGACTCCAAAAATTTCTGAAACCGGACCCTATGTAATCAGGAAAACTGGCCAACAACAAATGCTATTTAATCCAGCATGGTCTATCAAACTGTGATGGATTGGCATTTAAGAAAACAAAGAGAAACACCTAAGGAAGTTCAAACCGCTGGAGCTTGATGGGAGTTTGTCTCCTAGCCAACAGCTGGTCATTTCTAAGAATTGACAGCAGTTCTTAACCATTGAAAAGTGAGACACCACCTTAAGACCCAAGCCTGGGAATTTCTTGGTCTCTTTGTTTCCTGTCTGTGAAAGGTAACTGAGCTTTAGCTGGCTTCCCGTCCCCGGCCCAGCCCATGCGGCCCGGGCAGGGGCTGGGCTGGGCCTGCCGCGGCTCCCGGCCGGGAGATGGGGCCTGCGGGGCTCACCCCGGGCTCTGGCCGAGCCAGGCCGGTCCCTGGCTTGGCTGCAGTTTTTGCTGTGACTGAATTCACCAGAGACTGCCAAGTAAGGAAAGAAAAGAAGCTCTTGACCTGCGGCGGGCTGAGACAGTGACCACACTCTCCAGAGCAGCCATGAACAATCTTCCATCGCAGACAACTCCAGCTGCTGCTCCGGCAGAGATCACAGAACCATCTACAAAGCCTGGGCAAGATTTTAACTCTTTCATCACCCAGATGAGACTTTCAGATTAATCCTTTTTTTCCAGAAAAAGAAAAATATAGTAATCAACATGTAAAGAGACTTTATAAACTATCAGAGACAGTAAAGAAAAGAGTTAAGCTTCAGAAGAGGTAGAGAATAAGGAGATGCTTTAATTAAGCTGAAATACTTTTCTGTTAAAGTTATGGAGATGGACAATAGTGTCCTGAAAAAACTCCTTTAATTCATGACAGAGTATATAGGGAGGAATGGAGTGTTCAAAGTATAGATTTTGAGCAAAAGGTGGAGGAATTGTGATACAGTGAAGTGCTGGAACAGAGTGGGGAGAAGTAATAGTTGAAGATTTGAAGCCTTGAGAGGCAAAGAGAAAATTTCTTTTTTCAAGGGAAGCTCACAAAGACAAATGAAGAGAACTTTTGCCTTTGAATAACTCATCCTTAAAAATGACATCCCTAGACTCATGGCCCATAACACACCTCAGAGTGATGTGAAATGGGAGGAGAAAATATGATGACAGATTTCTGGACATCAGAAAAATAGAAAGCTATAACAAAAATAGTTTTCTTATGAGAAACTCCATAGATTAGCAGAAGAAGACTTCTGTTTCTCTACAAAGGCTGATGAAAAGACTCTATCAGGAATTGGGACTGTTTTAAACACCTGAGTTCCAAACTTTTTTGTCTCTATGTTGTCATTTGAACGAGGGAATGGTTAAGTAGTGGGGGATAAAAAGGTTTTTCTGGAGGTTTATTCTGGTGTTCTTGTTCTTGTAGTTTTGTTAATGAACTTACTTTATTCCTTTTAAGTTTTAAGCCTGTTTTGCTCTTGTTCTAATCCACATCTCATAGCAAGAAATAAGTAAATTTTCTAGTAATTTTTTAGTTACTGCTTTAAAACCACGACACTTTTGTAGTCTAAAAGGATTGCTCCTTTGAAAAAGAAGCCAAATTTTAAATTATAATTTACTTTTTCTCTCTTATTTTTTAAACCTCCTCAGGGCTTCATATAATTCTATTTTATAGCAAAAAGAACATTTGCCAAAAAGCTTTAAAACAAATAGCCAAGCACTGATACATGGTAAAATGCTGATCTTTTTATCTTTTTTTTTACCATTTCTTATCAGTGTTTTTTCTTCTTCTTTTCACTGCAATAGCATCACAAGTAAGGAGAAAGAAAAAAGGCCACAGTCCATCATCATTTTCATCATTTTACAGAAATTTCTAAAAAATTTTGGGAATGAGGATGGGCAAAATCAGAACTACAAGAACAGGAGGCAACTGCAAGTCCCATCAGAAAGAAACCGGGATTTTCCTGGAAAAAAACAAAATGCAATAACATTGATAAACACCAAAAAAATTCCCAAATAAAATGAAAAATTTGGGCTCTCCCAGGCCTTGGTAACCTGTTGTGTTGGAATTTCTCCTATTCCACCTCCAAGTTATTCTTTTCTCTCGCACTGTATTAGGAACGGCGAGGAGTACGACACTGACTCCCTTGGCTGCATTGTCCAAGAGAGAAAAGTTTATTATTCTTAATCTACTTTTATACACATGTTTGAGAAGGTCTGAGAGGTAAAACTCCCATTGCTCATTAAAGGTACACATCACCTTCATTGCTTAAGTGGAACACCAGCCCTTGACTAACACCTGCAAATTGGTGTCCTTTACCAAGAACTGTTGGGATTCCTTCTTATGCTTTCCCAGGCCAGAGCGAGAAGCCTGTGTGACTCAGTTTCACACAGGCTCTGTGCTCCCTGCCTGCTTTCAGCATCCATACGCATCCAGTGCATTTGGTTGGAATGTTATCCTTTTTTTCCCTTCTTAAAAATGCTTTTTTTCCCAGTTCCTTTGTGCTTGTTTCTACTGCGATTTCCCCATTCCCTGCACTATCCGGTATTTTTCTGGATCTGGATTCTCTCCTGCCTCACTCCCCGCTGTCTCAGACACCTGAAATCCCGCCCCAAAAAAATCCCCAAAACTCTCAGAAGACTGAATCAGCACAACTTGTATCAGCACCATCACCAGAGTGTTCCTCGACAAACAGGCAGATTATTTGGGATGAGAACCCATCATCCAGCAGATCCATGAATTCCTCCAATGTGGAGCTGGAAAAAGCTGCTAAAATCAGGATTTTGCCATTCTGGGAGTGTTTTGGAGCCCAGGTTTATTCCCATGGGGAATAAAATCCTTCCTGGTTTGAACCAATCCATTTGGAAGGCTGCACATGGCTCACCTGGGCTGGGAAAAAGCAGAAAAATCCTGGATCACACACCTGAGGGAGGGGTCTGTTAATCCTGGCTCATCCCACAAACTTCCATTCCTCAATCAGGGAAGGATGGATTAGGGAAATCCCCCGTCCAGGAGCACCTATGGCACCTCCCAAAAAAACATTTCCTTCTTTTTCCAATTCCAGGAACCAAATTCCTGGATTATTTCCCATCAGGAAATGGGGTTAATTAAAGATCAGTTTTTTTCCCAGCATTCCGGTCTTAAGCACTCCAGCGATTCTGCTATTCTCTATCCCTGGTGTGATTCAGAGGGTTGGGATCTCCTGGAAAAGGGGATTGATGGTTTCTTCCTTGGAAACCCGAGGGCTCTGGTCCTGGCACATCCTGGCATTCTCACCCCCCTCAGATAAACCTGCTCCAGTTAGGAGCCCCAGGGAAGCACCAGAGCAGCCGGCTGTCAGGAACAAGGCAAATCAAGCCTGGGGGCTGCTCATGGAGCTGGAGCAAGATGCACCTGGGAGCCCTCAGCAATCCAGCCAGCACCACATGGGCAGGAGGACACAGATGGTGCTGCCAGGCTGGGACAGGGCTTGTGCCTTCAGCACAACCACCAAAGGCCAAGGGGCTTCTGGCCATTTTCCCTGCACCACTGCACACCTGGGCAGCTTGCTGAGCACAAGCACCCTTTTCCCCCTCTTCCCCTATGCCCTGCAGACCCTGGGCAGCAAAAGAACAGTCTTGCAGTCTGTTTATTAGAACACATCTTTTATTTATACACTACAGAAAAATGATAAAAGAACAGTCTTGAAATAAATGGAGAATGCCTGCTGGATCAGGTGGCCACAGCAGACAGAGCCTCCCAGATCAGGTCCCTGTGGAGCTCCAGCAGCACAGCCAGGCACAGCCCCACGGACGAGGCCGTGTTCTTTTCCCAGCTGTGCATCTCTTTAAATACCTTCATGCAGTCTTTGGTTATTTCACTAATGGTGTGGGTGGGATTCTTATTTTTCTTTTTGCGAATTTCTTGGAAGGCTTCCTGATACAAAATGAAGGTGCCATCACTGATCTTTGATGGGATAATATCTTCCTAGTGTTTTTTCAACTGCTTTATTTTGGTTTCTTTACGCTTTGATGGCTTTTGAATTTTTTCCTGTGGCTGCTCTTCTGTTTTTCTGTTAGTTTGTAATCCAATTGAGGCTTGTTGTTTTAACATCAGATAGCATCTCTTGTCACTTATTTGTTTTGCAGTTTTGGATGGGATGTGTTCAGCAATCAGTTTATTAATGTTTTTATTACCCTCATATTGTTTTATTAGTTGGATTAGCAGATTTTCCTCCTCTTCACTCCAGCATTTCTTGTGGGCTCCTCTTGCTGATGTTTCTTTTGGTCTCATGGCTTCTAGCTTCTCCTGGTTTCTGACTGCTGGATGTGCAATTCTTTTATGTTGTCCCAGTCCAATTTTAGTTTGAAAACTCATCTGGCATACATTGCAGGGCCATTTTCCTGGGGATTTTTTTTTTATTTTACCTTTGCATTTTGGATAGTGGCAGGCAATGCTGTGAAAATTTGTATTTTCCAAATCACATTTGGTGCATTTAAATTTGCATTCTCTAATTCCATGTGCTCTGAGTAAATGTTCAATTAATCCAGGCATTTTATTCGTTTTAATACCGCAGCACGGGCAGGGTGGATTCTCATCTGGAACTGATATGACAGGGCAGTCTTCTGATTCCCCATTGTTTGGTGGTTGAATAGTGGTTTCCTCTGGCTCTGATAAAACTGCTGCTTCTTCCTGGGTGGGTGGGGGTGTGGCAGTCTTTTCCTGGCTCTTATCAATCCCGTTATCATCTAGAGATAAGCAAGTCATTGTATCATCACAGTACACATCAGGGTATTCCCCCAGCCCCTCCCGCCCCACACAATGGGCATTACATTCTTCGGCACAATGCATCGAGTTGTAGAACTCCAGTTTTAAACTTTTCCAAACCTCCCTTCCCAATTCTGAGGGTTTAAAATTTGGGTTTTGTGGCGATTTTATATACCAGTCTTTAAAATTAGTTTGAGTTGCCGTGGACACACGGAGTAGCTTTAAAGCCTTTACCGTGGTGCCGTTTCAAAGTAAAACTAAGTCCAATTGAGGGAATATTGACTAACAGCACCCCCTCAAGCGCTGTCAGCTTTGCCCAACTTGACCGCGGGCTCGGTTTCAGGCAGGGAGCTTTTAAGGAGCTTCTGCCGATAACTTTTCGACGCAAAATCGTGAAACTGCACTTTGGGTGGCGAGTCCAAAGGCAGGGAGGCAGTGAAAAACACAACCTCACTCACACTGGGGCAGAAATCAGCTAGTTACCCTTGCGGGTATCCAGCGGGACCACGAGGAGGTCTGATTTCAGCGGCTAAGCCCAGTTAGGAATGCAAACTTACCTCTGTTAAGAGTCATAGTGACTCGACTCGAGTCGCCGGCAGAGGCGGCGAGCGGGCGGCCGCTTGCACAGGCCGGCAACGGGGCGTCCCCACCCCGCGGGGAGCAGACACGGCACCAGCCAGCAAGCGGCACCTCGGGGCGGACAGCGGGGAAAAGGAAGCAGGCGGAAGCGGGCGGTGGGACGCGGCTGGAAGCCGCCGGCCCCCGGCGTGACTCGACTCGAATCCCCGGCAGAGGCGGCGAGCGGGCGGCCGCTTGCACAGGCCGGCTCTTCGGCGCTCCGCGCAGGTCTTTGGCCCCGGGCCCGCCTCCGGGGGCTCGCCGGGCGGCCCCGCCCTCTGACGTCACCCTGCCTTGGCACCGCCTTCCGGGCTTTCCCCGCCCCCCTGCGGCTTGGGTTCGGGCCGCCGCCGTCGGCCCCTCCCCGCCCACGGCCCAGGCGGCTCCTCAAGCGGCCGGCCGCTCGGCACCGCGACAGCGCCTGCGGGGGCTGAGGAGCGGGCCGACGGGGCCGCCGGCGGCTTGAGGCTCGGTCTCCTCCCTTTGCGAGGAAGCTTTCTTGCCGGCGCTCTCTCGGAGGCTTTCGCTCCGACGGCGGCTTCCGTCCCGCTCGCCCCCGGCCGGCCCCACCGAAACCTGCAGGCGGACGGCAGCCCCGCTGACCGAGCCAGCCGGGCAGAAACCGAGGCGGGAGCAGGGCCGCCATCTGCTCGGGCCCAGACGCGGGAGGGAGCGCCGCCGGCTTCTGAGGGTTCCCTCCTTCCCTCTCAGGGAGACGCGAAGGCGGCGAGGCGCTCAGGCCGATAGGGGAGAGCCGCTCGACGCGTCACACGGCGGCCCGCCGGCCGACAGCAGGTCTACCCAGCCGCCGGCCGACAGCAGCCACCAAAGGCCGCTCGCGTGCCACTGGGCTCCACCCCAAAGGCCGCCAACTGCCGAGGGCCGCTGTCCTGGTTTAGGGCAAATTTGGGAGAAAACCTCCAATGGGCCTCCCCCCGGGAAGCAAACCCAGGTGGCCCTTTTCTCCCACCCCTCAACCGATTCGGAAGAGATTTCTCTGAGAGAAGTGGAAAAATCCTGTTTATTTCACAGGCACAGCACTACCCAGCACAAGAATGAATGATATCAAATTACAAAACCTCTCGCCATTCAGAAGAGATGACGAACTTCAGAGGGTCTCTTTCCTGGGGGTGTTCGCTCTGTTATCAGTCCCTCTGGTGCTGGAAAATGCCGCTGCCCAGGCTGGGCTCCCGGTAGTCCACGGGTGCAAGCTCCCGGTGCTCCCCCGAGTCCCCAGTCCAGAGCAGGTTCGATTCGTTTCAGAAAAAGGGAAAGAAAACAGTCCAGGAAGACCTCTCTGCTCTGGCTAGTTGGAAAGCCAAGGCGATCTGTGTCTTGTGTCTGTCTGTGCTGTAGTCAAAACTCCTGATGCGGGGGGAGCAAGTACAGTCTGATAACAGACTTGGTGCTTCTTTTCCACTCACTTTTACTCTTAGATGGAATTTTTAGAATACAAAATCTGTGTCTGGGTTAGGTGGACGAATGGGGATACAATTTAACATCATAATCAACCCAGGACACGGGGGGTCCCTCAATTTTTTTTTTCTGGAGGTTCACCCCCTCCCCCAATATTTCCTCCATCCCCCCCCCCCCCAAACTGAGGTGAGAAAATATTTTTTTAAATTTTTTTTCTGGCTTTTTTTTTTTTATTTCCCCCCCCCCCCTTTTTTTTTTCCCTTTTTTCATCTTTTTATTTATTTACACTTAATTTGGGGGGCCAAGGGGCAGGAATTTTGGGGTGGGGTCACCTGGGGGGACAGGAAACAGGGAGACCCCCCTCCCCAAAAAAACGGGAAAAATCATGAGATTTCTGGTGTTTCTCCCCCCACCCAAGGTATGAAAAAATTTATGTTCTCAGATTTTTGGTGATTTTTGGGGAGAGAGTTGCAATTTTGGTGGAGGTTTTGGGAAGGCTTGCTGGTTTTTGGGGAGTTCTCCCAGGATTTGGGGTGGAATTGGAGAAATTTGGGGGTTCAGGGGGAAATTTGGGGTTTTGGGGTGAAACTCTGAAGGTCCTCGGGGGAATTTTGGGGTTTTAGGGCAAGAATTTAAGGATTTTTTTCTAACATTTGGGTGTTTGGGGAGGAAGTTTGGGGCTTTGGGGAGAACTTTGGGGTTTTTAGGGAGAGGATTTGGGATTTGGGGAAAAAAATTGGGGATTTGGGAGGGAAAATTTGGTGGTTTTGGGGGGAAATTCAGGGGTCCTGGTGGAGTTCTGATTTTGGGAAGGGGATTTGGGGAGGATTTTTTGTCTTTTGGGGGAATTTTCCATTGATGAGGAGAAGTCCTAATCCCAGTGAGGAGGGGCATTTTGGGGAGGCCTGAATTTGGGGAGGGGTCTCAGGGAGGATTCCCAATTTTGGAGTGAGATTTGGGGGATTTTCCAGCGATGGGGAGGTGTCTTGGGGGTGGGATTTGGGGAGGGGTCTCATTGGGGCACCATCCTGAGCTGGAAGCGGGGGAGATGTTGGGAGTGGAATTTGGGGAGCGTTATAAATGGAAATGATTTGTGCTAACTAAATTGTAACTATTTGGAAAGTTATTATTAGAAGCAATCAAGGGAATTGGTGATACAAGGCAGATGTACCCCTTTGCAGATGTTACGTGTTGAAATTAAGGTACAGGATGTAGTTTTGAGGTAAGTGGTGTCCCAAGAAGAAATCAACCTTGAGATGGATAAAGTTGGAACAACTTTAGGCATAGGCCTGAAGATTATGAAGTGTAAGACTAATTAGTGGAACACAATGCTTATTTACATAACACTTAGTACCCATGCAAAACCTGTAAGGTTATCCAGAGGACAATGAGGATGAGTGTAAGCCTTCATCCAAAATACCATCGAAAGGAGACTGAAGACCCCCTAGCAACAAGTGAGGCTTGCGCCATGAAGAATAGTGATGTAAAATTAAAGAATCAAAAACAGGAGGAGACTTAGGGGAAACATGAATGAATATGTATAAGCATACAGTATACAAGTTTAGTTTGAATTGCTTTGTTTTGGTACGTGAGGCAGGGTGAGAAGCCCTGCCCATACCCCAGTCAGTTTTGCTCATGCTTTAATCATACTCAATTACTAGCAAATTATATTCACATATACATATATATATATATGAAGATATTCACTAAATTGTACTCTTTTACTGAATTGTTTTCCTTTTATACTAAATTTCTATTCAATCCACTAAATAGTATTATTTTATTATATTGCATCCTTGTATTCAATTCACTAAGTTGTATAATTTTTTCCCTTGTTATTTAATTGCTGTTAATTCAATAGATCTTGTTGTCTGATTTTAATTTCATTTACAACAGCACCAAGAAGAAAAGGGGCTTACTGAGAGCAAGCAAACTTAATCCTCTGCCAGGACACAAATTTAGAGGGCAAAAATTAAAAAACCCCACAGCATCAGCCCAGCTTCCCAGTGAGAAGGGTTGGAACTCTCTGCCCTCAACACTTCCCCAGCAGGTTTACAAAGGTAACTGGGATCTAAGCTGTGCCCTCTGAATCACCAGAGCCAGCCTCCCTTCAAGCTGAAAAACCACAGCCCCAGTTATAGCCCTGGGTGCCTCCTGTGCCCCCGAGAATGGCCCGGCTCACCCGGCCCAGCCTGGCCCGAGCAGCCCGGACTGGCCTCAAGGGATGGGCTCCACCTGCCCGCTGTGCCCACAGGGCAGGCCCCAGGGCTCACAAGAGGCTTCCTCCCAGCTCTGCAAAACCTCGGCCAAGACTGTCCCCTTTGCTGTGCTGAGAAGAGTAAAAAACCCTCTCAATTTAACTCCACTGCACTCCTCATGGGGAATCCCTGCACACCTTAGGAGAGAGCCCAAATTTTCCCTGTGTGCCTCATGAGGTGCAGGCCCAGGTGATGCCACTGAAGGAAATGTGCCCTCACAGCCCAGGGATGCTCAGCACGGGTTCCCCCAGCGCCTCGGGGCCCCACCGCTGGTCACAGCAGCCCCTGCCTGGCTCCTGCCTGCCCACACCATGGTCAGCCCTGCCTGCTCCTGGACATGGAGCTCAGCCGGGGCTGGTGCCGTGTGGGCTTTGCTGGTGGTACCAGCCAGACACTGAGGTGACAGCTCCATCTCTTTATTTGAACAAAAAACATGGGCCAACCCCTGCTCTGGTGTCGCTGCCTGCTCGGCCCTTCACGCCCCGGCTAGCTTGTGCCAAGCGTCAGCAGCAGGAGTGGGGAACCAGGTGAGCACTGTGTGGCTCGACCTGGATCCTCTAGAGCTCCTTTGGGCTTGGGCTCTATAGTATGCAGGGCGACACGAGGTGAAGTAAAGGGAGAGAGAGTGCTCGGAGTCCTCCAATTTCCCAGGAACAAGTTTATTCCAGCAGGTGCAGGGAGAAGGCGATGAGGGACAGGGCTGGGATCTCGAGGAGAAAGTCCGAGCCGAGACCCTGGGCACCTCTGTGTGCCAGGTTTTAAAGCCTGTGGGCGGCTCATACAACAACCAATAATGTGGCAGCAGGGGAGGTGTTGTGGGAAGGGGTTACACTACACAAATCCAATGGTAGGGACTTGGGGGAGGGAGGATAGCTATACAACCAATAGGGCATCGAGTAAGGGATGATGAGCAGGGAAGGAACCAGAACAAAAGGTGTGGTGTACATAGATTGATAGGACTTGGGGGTAGGACCAAAGTGATGGATGGGGAACAATCTGGAAAGAGGGGAGAGGTTTACAATGACAGGCAACTGGGAACAAACTATATCGGGATAGTGGGGAGTAACTGGGGCAAACCAACTCTAAACTCAACGAAGGTGAACAAACATACTTAATGAAGGCAAACTAACAGGCGGCAACACTCTGGTGGACAGGGGCTGCCCAATTTCAGTCCTGGCCAGGGAACAGGGCCAGGGGGCTCAGGGGCAGAGGGTCTCGCTTGGGAGGTGTGCGTCTTGGGATGCCCTCAAGACGGGGATGCAGCTGCAGCACAGCAGATGGGGAGAGATGTGGAGAGCGAGGATAACAGGTCAGCTTCTCAGACACTGGAATCTTTGGCTGCTCTTCTGAAGCTGCAGAGGTGCTCCTGTGGAGAGAGGAGGTGGCTGAGCTACTGCTGGCACTCAGGGACCCTCCTGAACAGCAGGGCCCAGAGCGGCCAAGGCTCCCCAGCACGGCTGGAGCTGCTGGCACAGCTTGGCCCAGCTGGACAGCTGCCCCTCAAGGCCCCAAGCAAGCAGGGGATGGCTCTGGGCAGGGTCCCTGGCCAGGAGCGGGCCCCAGAGCACCTCTGCCTTTCAAGGGCAATCTTGTCCCCGCTCTTTCTCCTGCCCACCTTGCTTTGCCTCTGCCTGCTGCTCCTGGGGCTGCTCTTGGCCAGGCAGCCTCAGTGGGAGCCAGCACTGGCTGCAGCCCCAGCGGGCTCCCCAGGACAAGGCCCAGCAATTAAGAGGCCAATGAAAGGCCTGGGCAGCAGCAGAACTCTCAGCAGAGTTATTTGGGCAACCAAGGCCTACCCACAAGTGCACAGCAGCCTCACTGGGAATGTTTCCTGACTATGAGCAGCCTTTCAAGAAGCTGTTTGAGGCCGAGATTGCAAAACACTCACCGTTTTCCCTTCCAGCAATACCAGATTCCGGCACAGCACATCATCAGGAAAACTGCTCCACCAGCCACAATGGCCATTAACTTAATCAAACCATCTGTTCCCTGGTAGAAAACTCTTCTCATGCTTTCCCAGATCTTCTGAGCATGTGCGGTGGTGCCAGCTGCATCTGTGGGAGCAATGGGCAGCGTGAGCCTGTGCTGTGCTCCACTGCTGAGCTGGCAGCACGCTGGATACAGCCAGGACGTTCTCTGTTTCCCCCAGAGCTGGGGCCTGCAGGCACCTTGCCACCCCTTGGCACAAGACTGCTCAACCCCCTGAGCTCGAATGACCCAATTTCTCTGTGCTGTGCTGGTCTTCTCCAGGCAATACTTGTCAAAGACATGGATAAGGATCAGGAAAGTGCCTAAGGTTTTGGAAATGCTCCAGGGCCACCCCTCTTCCAAACAGACCCTAAACCTGAACTAGCCTGAGACTGGAAATTTTCAAGGGATCTCAAGGTGTGTGTGGCCCATGCTGCAGTTTGGGCTCCCTGTCAGCTGATGCCAAATGCCTTCCTGCAGAGGCTGGGGAGAAGCTGCAGCCAGGCCAGGCTGGGAAACAGCCCTGTAGGCCGTGAAAGCAGCAGTGGGGCAGCAAGGCTGCCATGGATTCCTTCCTGCTGTGCTGGGCACGGCGTGTCCAGATGTGCAGAGAAAGCCCCCGACTGCTGAGTGTCAGGAGGAGGCTGAGGGACATGGACCCACCATGGCATCCCTCCAGATCATTCAGGATTATGTCCAGGTATTGGAGTTCCCCCATTGCTACATTACTATCTCCTATAGGTTTGTTCTTCTTTCTCAGGGGACCATAATATAAAATATTTCCATTTCCCAGGAATGGATCCCACAGAACCAGTGCTCAGCCTGTGGGATCAGCAGAGAGGCACCACACACCCCAGCGATGGGAGCTGGGCTTGCTTGCAGAATTTAGCTCAGGAGCTGGGAAAGTCCTCCCTGCAGACACACCTGTAACTCAACAGCCACAGAAGCTTCTCTCATCTCTGCTGCACAGGCAGCACTGAGCCACAGGAGCAGTGAGAGGATCACGCAGGACAAGGGCACACACGTGCACAGCTCTGTCCTGGCACCTGCAGCAATGCCACCCTGGCCGAGCCTTGGGCTCTGAGCTGGCGGCTCTCCCAGGGGGAAAGGCCTTGACCTACCCTCAGAATCTTCCTCATCATCAGGCTCAGTAACTGATATGGATTGGGAATCCAGATCATCTTCATCATCAGGTTCATCTGCAAAGAAAGTCAGGACAGAACAACTCCCGTGACACTGCTGAAGATTCTTCTTCAGGCTAGAGTGGCAGTGAGTGCACCTGGGTGACTGCTGCCCTCCAAGGCACTTCCTCATCTCTGCCTTCAACTCAGTAGCAAGGGCAGGGGGACCACATGCCTGCAGTGGGCCCACAGTGGGATGGAAGGAGCCCCTTGCATGGCAGTCAGGGGAGAAAGGACTCCCTGGAGCTGCCAGCAGCTCTGAACTGAGCCTCAAGCAGGGCCAGGGCTTGGCAGCTGGAGCAGGAGCATCTCAGGTTCCCTGGGGCCAGAAAGGAGCCACACAAGGCAGAGCCCCAGGGCACAGCCCTGGGCCCAGCCCTTCCCTCTCTGCTCTTCTCCGTGGCTGTACAGAGCACACGGAAGGAGACATTGGCATTGCACACAGGAAGAGGATTGACAGCTAAATGCTCCTTCCTCCCACTGACAGCAATGCTGTGGGATCACTCAGGGCTCCAGAAGGGAGCAGGGCAAGGTTTCCAGAATCCATCAGCCTTCAGACTCTTGAAGGAAATGGCACATGAGTGAGCTTTTGCCACCTTGACACGGATTGTTCTGTGCGGAAAGGGACATTGAGAACTTGCCTCCAGCATCTGGCAAGGTCTTCAAACCACCATTTACCAGCAGTTCCAGATGCTCCATGTCACCATCCCAATCTAGAAGGGAGCACAGATCAGAACCATTCCATGGTGTGCTGGGATCGCTTTCTGCCTTAGGGAACTGGGCACTGCAAGGAGGTCACGTAAGGCCGTGGGAGCCAGATGTCAATGGACATGGCCAAAGCTGCAGAGGGGCCTAACGAAAGCTCTGGACTGGCTCTGGACATTCTCAACACCTTTTCCATGCTCTGTGCAAAATCCCTGAAAGGCAGGCACAGCCAAGCAGCAGAGATTTACAGCTCAAGCCTCAGCAGGGCTCAGGCCCAGAGGCACAGCAATTACCTCCTGGGGCTGTGCCCGGCATGGCCTCCCTTCCTGCAGCAGAGGCTGCCCATGAGCCACTGCTTCCTCCGGGAAATGGCACCTTCAGCACAGCCTTTGGGTTCATCTCTGGAGGAAGGAAGAGCCACAGCTGGATCAGATAGAACCATTCCCCATTGAGGAGGTGGCATGTTCAAGTGGCAATATTTGTTAAAGTCATGGTTAAGGATCAGGAGAAAGGCCAGCTTATTGGGGCTGGCCAGGGCCCTCCCTCCTCCAAACAGCCCCTACACCTGATCTAGCCCAAGACCGGGAAATTGCAAGGGATCTCTGGCTGTGCATGGCCTGTGCTGCAGTTTGGGTTCCCTGTCAGCTGATGCCAAATGCCTTCCTGCAGGGACTGGGGAGAAGCTGCAGCCAGGCCAGGCTGGGAAACAGCCCTGTAGGCCGTGAAAGCAGCAGTGGGACAGCGAGGCTGACATGGATGCCTTCCTGCTGTGCCAGCCATAGCATGTCCAGATGTGAAGAGAAAGCCCCCAGCTGCTGAGTCACAAGAGAAGGCTGAGGGACATGGACTCACTATGGCGTCTCTCCAGTTCATTCAACATCTTATCCATGTGTTTGGATGTCTCCAGGGACTTACTATCCTCTGTAGGTTTGTTCCTCCCTCTAGGAGAACCTTAACAGAAAATATTTCCATTTCAGATGAATGGATCCCACAGAACCAGGGCTCAGCCTGTGGGATCAGCAGGGACACACCACTCACCCCTGTGATGGGAGCTGGGCTTGTGTGCAGCAACCAGAAAAGGAGCTTGAAATGTCCTTGATGCAGACACACCTGTAACTCAACAGCCACAGAAGCTTCTGTCACCTGGTTTGTGACAGGTTGTCAATGATTATTTCTTGTTGGGACAGTGAGAACATACCTGCATGGGGCTCCAGAGACAGAAAATCTTCATGAAGCCAAGCTGCTGGAGGAGACTTCCTACCACCCTCATCTGGAAGGGAGCACAGATCAGAACCATTCCATTGTCTGCTGGGACCCCCTTCTGCCTTAGGGAACTGGGTACTGCAAGGGGGTTGGGAAAGGCCGTGGCAGCCAGATGTCAGTGGACATGGCCAAAGCTGCAGAGGGGCCTGGAGAGCTCTGGGCTGGCTCTGGTCACTCTCCACCTTCTTTGCAGTCCCTGTGCAACATCCCTGGTGGGGCAGCAGAACCAGCCCAGGGCCCAGGGGCTCTCCCTACCACAGAAAAAACCATTAAGCCCTGGGCCAAACTGCAGCATTCAGTGCCACAGACATCCCTACGTCCGTCCTGCCCTCTCTCCTGCCCTCCGTCCTTCAGCTGGGACAGCTCCCCCAGCCCAAGGGGACAGAGCCAGGCCCTCTCAGGGCACACTGGAGCTTTACCCTCCCCTCAGCCCTTTCCCCACCATGGGCATTCCTTGAAGCCGCTGCCAGGTTTTGGGATGTGTCTCCCATGGAGGGACCTCAGCAGAACTGCTCAGTAGCCGAGTGCCCTGAGCCTGCTCAGGATAATTCCTCTGCACTGTGCTCACACAGCCAAGCAACAGAGATGGCAGCTCAAGCCTCAGCAGGGCTCAGGCCCAGGGGCACAGCAATTACCTCCTGGGACTGTGCCTGGCATGGCCTCCCTTCCTGCAGCAGAGGCTGCCCATGAGCCACTGCTTCCTCCGGGAAACGCTGCCTTCAGCACAGCCTTTGGGTTCATCTCTGGAGAAAAGAAGAGCCACAGCTGGATCAGGTGGGGCTGTTCCCCAACAGGAGGGTGGCATCTTCAAAAGGCAATACTTGTCCAAGTCATGAATAAGGTTCAGGAAGCCATCAAAACTTTGGAGCCATGCCAGGGCCCTCCCACCTCCAAAGAGCCGCCATTCCACATCTACCCCAAGACTGGGAAATTGCAAGGGATCTCTGGCTTTGCATGGCCTGTGCTGCAGTTTGGGCTCCCTGTCAGCTGATGCCAAATGCCTTCCTGCAGAGGCTGGGGAGAAGCTGTAGCCAGGCCAGGCTGGGAAACAGCCCTGCAGGACATGAAAGCAGCAGGGGGCAGTGAAGCTGCCATGGATCCCTTCCTGCTGTGCCAGGAACGGCGTGTCCAGATGTGCAGAGAAAGCCCCTGGCTGCTGAGTCTCAGGAGAAGGCTGAGGGACTTGGACCCACCATGGCGTCTATCCAGTTCACTCAGCATCTTGTCTTCTGTGGGTTTATTCCTCCCTCTAGGAGAACCTTAACAAAAAGTATTTCCATTTCAGATGAATGGATCCCACAGAACCAGGGCTCAGCCTGGGGGATCAGCAGGGACACACCACTCACCCCTGTGATGGGAGCTGGGCTTGTGTGCAGCAACCAGAAAAGGAGCTTGAAATGTCCTTGATGCAGACACACCTGTAACTCAACAGCCACAGAAGCTTCTGTCACCTGGTTCATGACAAGGTGGTCAATGATTATTTCTTGTTGGGACAGTGAGAATATACCTGCATGGGGCTCCAGAGGCAGAAAATCTTCATGAAGCCAAGCTGCTGGAAGAGCCTTCCTACCACCCTCATCTGGAAGGAAGCACAGATCAGAACCATTCCATGGTGTGCTGGGATCCCCTTCTGCTTTAGGGAACTGGGCACTGCAAGGGGGTTGGGAAAGGCCGTGGCAGCCAGATGTCAGTGGACATGGCCAAAGCTGCAGAGGGGCCTGGAGAGCTCTGGGCTGGCTCTGGTCACTCTCCACCCTCTTTGCAGGCCCCATGCAACATCCCTGGTGGGGCAGCGGGACCAGCCCAGGGGCTCTGGGGACTCTCTCCCACGCACAGAGGAAGCCCTCCCTTAAGCCCTGGGGGAAAACCATCCCCAACGCTTCCCAGGGAGAAGGAAGTGCTGTGTCAGGAAAGGGAAGCCAGGCCCTGGGCTCACCTGCTCGCCGTGCTCGCCACGGAGCAGCCTGGGCAGCCCTGTCAGGCAGGGCCACTGCCAGGAGGAGCAGGAGGAAGAGGCGCAGAGCAAAGGCCATGGTGCCTTGCCCACTGCCAGTCCTGCAGCTCTTGCTGCCACCACTGTCCTGACACCGCTGTCCCAATGTCAGCACCGCTGCTGCCGCCGCTGCTGCTGCCACAACAGTCGTGGTCAAGGACTGACTGCTCGGTCCTTATGGTGCTGTGCAACCACGGGGCTCTGGGACCTCTGTGACCTCAGAGCCTGCTGTCACCTCAGCCTGCTGTCACCCCAGAGACTGCTGTGACCTCATGGCCTTGGCTGTACCCCCTGAGTGTACTCCCATCTGTACTCCAATCTGTACTGGACTGATTGTAAATCTTTGACTTCATCAAAGGGTCATTGCTAAACAAAACCTTGGTTTTGCCTGCTGACATTGCTGGTCATGTTCTGTCCCAGGAGATGCTCTTGATGGTTGCCTCTTTTCCTGGGCATGGCACTGGAGGAGGTCCAGGCCCAGGTGATGCCGCTGAAGGAAATGTGCCCTCAGCCCAGGGACACTCAACACAGACTCCCCCAGCCCCTCAGTGCCCTGCCGCTGGTCACAGCAGCCCCTGCCTGGCTCCTGCCTGCCCACACCGTGGTCAGCCCTGCCTGCTCCTGGACATGGAGCTCAGCCAGGGCTGGTGCTGTGTGGGCTTTGCTGGTGGTACCAGCCAGACACTGGGGTGACAGCTCCATCTCTTTATTGGAACAGAAGAGCTGTGTCAGGCCCTGCCCTGGCAGGAGGGACCCACCTTCAGTCCATGCCACAGAGCAGGGCAGGTCCCTTCAGGGACACAGGGCCTTGCTTTGGGTGGTGGCAGCATCTGCACAGCAGCAAGCTGGTAATGCAGCTGTGACAGGGACATCACATATGGGCATGGAGATGTGAAATGTGTGGTGCAGGTGTCCCTGACTGAGGTGTTTGGCCTTTCCTGTGAAGCTGCAGAGGGGAACCTGTTGAGAGAGGAGATGGCTGAGGCCCCAGCTGCAGCTGGCACACAGGGACCCTCTTGCACACTGGGAGATTCTCACTGTGCTCAAAGTTTCCCTCTGAAGACTAAGAGGTGAATGTGGATGGGCTTAGCAACTGGTCTGCAGGCCAAAGAATTGAGTTAGCAAAAGAAGAAATAGAGAAAATACAAGTTTATCCATAGCAAGGAAGAAAGCAAGGCCGTTAGCATGGAAACCAATAAAAAAGGATATAAGGAGTATTTACAGTTGTAATAAATGGAATTGGTTCGTGCTAACTAAATTATAACTGTTATTAAAGTTATGATTAGAAACAATCAAGAATCAGTGTTACGAAGCAGATGTACCCCTGTGCAGATGTTACATGTCAAAATTAAGGTACAGGATGTAGTTTAGAAGATAAATGGTGTCTCAAGACCAAAATGGCCTTGAGATGGACCAAAATTAGAACCAATTTAGGCATTGGGCCTAAAGATTAGTAAACATAAGGCTAATTAGTAGACTAACATAACACAAGGCTTAGTACGCACATGCAAACCTGTAAGGTTATCCAAAGGACAATGAGGAAGAAGAGAAGCCTTCACCAAAAGACCACCAAAAGAAGACTGAAGACCCCATTGCAACAAGTGAGGCATGTGCCATGAAGAAAAGTGATGTTAAGTCAGAAAAATCGGAAATAGGAGGAAACTTATAGGAAACATTAATGAATATGTATAAGCATACAGTATATGAGTTTAGCTTGAAGTGCTTTGTTTTGAAGGTGAGGCAGGGTGGGAAGCCTCCGTACCCTGGTGGGTATTGCTAATACTTTAATCATACTTAATTACTAGTAGATTATATATATAAATTTTATTTTTTTATTAAACTGTATTATTTTACTAAACTGCATTCTTTTATTCCACATTACTATTCAGTTTGGTAAATTGTATTCATTTTTAATTAAACTGCCATTAAGCCAAGGAACCTAGTTGTCAAAATTCTAATTTCATTTATAACAATATTTTAGCAAAGAAAGCTGGTACAACAACATTGGTATTTAAAAAACATGATGCAATATGAGCTATATTGACAAAGAAGGCACCTTATGGTGACAACATCCTACTGTTCAAACTGTAAAACATCTTTGTGTACTGATCAGGAGGTCAAGATTTACTCTTTACAATCCTGATGCTGAATGTCTCCTTAGGCAGTCTGCTCACAGAGAAGAATGAATCCCTCGTGAGCTTCCCCTGTTTGGACAACCTGCTCCTCACCCCAAGCCTCAGCATGTCTGACATGGCCCACCTGGGACTGACATCCCAAAACATTGATAACATTTCTCTTTATAATTTTTCTTTATCATTAAAATCTAATTAATTAATAAAAATAAAATTTTATTATTTTATAATAATATTGTTCTGTATTTTTAGAACCTAATTTTTATATTTATATGAAAGAATTGATACATTTTTAGCAACTAAAAACATTATCATTCCTTGGTCAAAGTACCACAATTCCCTTCATTAATTAATTGATCACTATTTATCCCTCTTTATGCTAATTACACCTATTTTTAGTCCTTTGATCATATTTTTAAATCATTTTATCAGACTGGGTAAAAGGGACCACTTTGGGGTCCATGGAAACTTTTCTGAGGAACAATTGGGGCAGTTTTGGGTCTGGGGAGGGAATTTAGAGAGAACTTGGTGGTCTGGAGGACACTTGGGGGAGCCAGGTGGGCACTTAGGGATTCTGTGGGACAATTCGGGGTCTGGGGGAGCACTTGGGCATCCAGGGGGGCACTTGGAAGTCAGGGAGGGGAATCTGGGGACACTTCGGGGTCTGGGCTAGCACTTGGGGGGCTGTAATAAGGAATCTATGGGCCGCGGGGGATGATGGGAGTTGTAGGCGCCGGTATAATACGGTTTAATGGGGCCGCGGAGCATCACGGGAGTTATAGGCGCATCTCCAGTGGTTCCGGTGGGGCGCGGGGCATGACGGGAGATGGAGTCATGGCAGAAATAGCGTTCCATGGGCGCCGCGGAGCATGATGGGAGCTGTAGTTTCGGAAGTGGCTCGGAAGGCGCGTTTGGCGGTGTGGGGAAGCACTTGGAGAGCCCTTCTGCGTCCGAGCCGTGGCTGCAGGTCCTCGGGGCGAATGTATACGGCTCGTGAGCACTTGGGGGGAACCTGGGGAGCTCTAACTGGGCCCTTTTGGGCAGGGGACACGGCAGGAGGTTTGGGCGTGGAACCGTGTTCTGGGATGATGGGAGATGAATTCCCAGCCGTGTCTGGAAGGGGCATCTGTGGGGTTGGGAGCATTCAGGGATCCAGGGACGCTTTGGAGGGTCCTGAACGGGTGCTGAGTGAACACTCGGGGATCTTGGAGGGTTTGGGGCACACTTATGGGACATATGGGGGGCGATACTGGGGTTCTGGGGAGCGCAGGGCATATTCCCAGTTTCTCCCAGTTCCTTCCAGCATGATCCCATTTGCTCTCAACTCTCCCAGTCAGCCTCAGCACGATCCCATTCACTCCCAGTATATCACATTTGCCCCCAACCTGGTCTCAATTGTCCCCTGCAGCCTCCTACTCACTGCCAGTATCATCCCAGTATGATCCCAGTAAGATCTGTCTCCCTCAGTGTGATCGCAGTCTCTCCTGGCATGGTCCCAGCTGCTCCCAGTATCATCCCAGTATGATGTCAGTACACAGCCAGTGCAATCTCAGCCACTGCCAGGATGATCCCAGGATGATCCCAGTACAAATCAGTCCCTGCCAGTGCTGCCACTCCTGGGATCCCCCAGCCCTCTCTGTGTTCCCCCCTCCCGCATCTTCCCAGAGGAGCCTCAAGGGTTGGCAGTCCCCAGCCAGGGTCCCCAGGCAGCCCCAGGTTGGATCTGCTGCCCCCAATTTTCCCAATCTCCCAGCGGGTGGGAGCAGCGGAGAGCCCCACGTGCCCATCCCGACCTGTCCCAGCTCCATCCCCGCTCCTGCCGTGGGCTGTGAGGGGTTTGGGAATGGGTCACTGAGGTTGTCACTGCTCCTGGGGGAGGAGAGGGAGGGATGGAAGAGGAGGGACAAAGGAAGATCATAGAAAGGAGAAGGAACCACAAATTCACAGGACCCTCAACAGCCTGGAGAGGAGCAGGGGGGAATCCTTGGACCCCCTGCACTCCAAAGCAGAGCATCAGGGGAGAAGGGGCCATGGGAATCGAAAAAGCCCCATCATCCCTAAATGAGGAGATGGAAACAGGGGAAACTTTTTGGATTCCTGGCACTCCCAATAGCCTGAAAAGGGCAGGGACTGAGCAGACAGGGGAACCTGAGTGCAAGTGTAACCCCCAGCAGTTGAGACAGGGAGGAACCTCTGAACACCAAAGGGGAGAGACCAGAGATGGGGAACTCCTGGGTGGCAATTTCAGGGCTGAATTTTGGTGTCTGGGAGGTTTTTATGGGCCCCAGATGACCGGTGACTTCTAGAGATGGTCTTGGACCGAGAGACATTCAAAGTCAATGTACTCTTCCCCTGTTTTACCCATACCAGGATTTCCCAATCCCAGACCTTGTCTGGATGGAGAAGGAGGCTGTGAGGAAGAGGAAGATGCCCCAGAACACCCAAGCACGTGAGGAGGAAGTCACTGCCCCTTTCCCTCTCTCCTGCTCCATCTCCCAGCTCAGCCTGGCCCCCATCTGCAGGACAACCCCGCTGCTGACACCGTCCTGCCGGGGATGCACTGGGGGGGATCTCCTTCCCCTTCCATCTGGCACGGAGGCAAATCCCATCCTCTCCTTGTCCTTCCTCCCCCAGACAAGGAGCTGAGGATGGAGACCAGGGAGGACAAATCCCCATGGCAGAACCTCGTGGAAGAGGCTGATTTGAGCAGCTCCACAGCGCAGGAATCCAATGGGGAGGAAAAGCCCCAGAGATCCCGCAGGAGGGGCTCCAAACCTATCCCAGGGTGCTCTGAGGAGGAAAGACCCACCCTGTGCCAGGAAGGCGGCCGGAGATCCAGCCGGGGCTCTGAGCTGGTGGTCCATGAGCAGCTTCACAAAGGGCAGAAGCGCTACAAGTGCTTGGAGTGTGGGAAGAGCTTCAGCCGGAGCAGCAAACTGATCCACCATCAGATGATCCACACTGGGGAATGGGCCTATGAGTGTGAGAAATGTGGGAAGGGCTTCAGCTGCAACTCCGAATTCATCCGTCACCAGCGCATCCACACTGGGGAGAGGCCCTACGAGTGTCCTGAGTGTGGGAAGAGGTTTCAGAGGAGCTCTCATCTCCTCGTGCACCAGCGGATTCATACAGAGGAGAGACCTTTCCACTGCCCCGACTGTGGGGAGGGCTTCAAGCACAATTCCACCCTTGTCAGGCACCAGCGGATCCACACTGGGGAGAGGCCCTACGAGTGTCCCCAGTGTGGGAAGAGTTTCAGAAACAGCTCCTACCTGACCATCCACCAGAGGACCCACACTGGGGAACGGCCCTATGAGTGTGGGGAATGTGGGATGACCTTCAGCCAGAGGTCCCAACTGACCATTCACCAGATGATCCACACTGGGGAGAGGCCCTATGAATGTCTCCAGTGTGGGGAGAGGTTTCGCATCAGCTCCACTCTCCTCATGCACCAGCGGATTCACACAGAGGAGAGGCCCTTCCGCTGCCCTGACTGCGGGAAGGGCTTCAAGCGAAACTCCCACCTTATCTCCCACTGGCGCAGCCACAGCGGGAGAGGCTCTACAAGTGTCCCCAGTGTGGGAAGAGCTTCCCCCAGAGCTCTAACTTGACCAGACACCAACAGAGGCACCACTAAGGGAAGCCCTGCGAGTGCCCCAAGTGCAGGAAGAGCTTCATATGCTGCTCCAGCTCCATCCCCCATGGGAGGACCCACGTTGGGCAGAGCCCTGATGACCCATGTTCCCAGTGATCTGTGTTGGGAACACACTGGGCTGGTGGTCCTTTTGTTTTGTTCCGATTATCTTTTGATTCATCTTTATCCCTTTAAAACAGACAAAATTGGGGTAAAAGTCTATAAATTCATCAAAGGCATCTAGAGCCTCACATTTTACTAGTGCTTCAAGGTAATCTGGTATTCAGGGAAATACTTGGGGGTTGTGGAGCTATTTGGTGGAGTTTTCTCCATTTTTTGGCACTCAAAGCAACGAGAGTTTTATCTGTCACCTCAAAACCACTCAATGCCACTGAAAACTGCACAGTGCCACTCAAAACTATTGGATTCCACAACCCCTCCGGGTGTGATGCCTTAAGTTTTAGCTTTCATGTTTTTCATATTTTGCACTGTCTAGGTTTGTAGTTTTGAACTTCATATTAAGTGTTGGTGAGCTCTCTTCACAGAGTAGGTAGACAAAACAATTCCTTTTCTAGCTTGATATCCAGGACAATCATTACAAGTTGCAGGCTCAAAAGCATAAACAAGGGTGGACTGAAGAGAGAAAACAAGGACAGGACTTCATCATCTGAAGCTATAATTGGACCATGAACCCAAATATGCAGATGGACCTCAACTTACAAAAATGTGAGACCTCGTGATGAGTTGTTTGTTTTTGGGTTTTTTTGACCATTTTTGGTCCATTTGGGGTGTAGCCCTGGGCAGGCTCTTGTACTGCCTAAGGTGTATCCTTTAAGACCTTTTAATAAACTTTATTCTTAACTCTGTCTAGCCTCTGTTCTAGGTCAGCCTTCTGAAGGCATCAGGTGGAATGGGGTTGGAAGGGGATTGGGTGAAGTGGGATGCAGATCAGGGGTGTGACATGGGCATTGGGTGGGGCAGGATAGGTGTGATGGAGTTTGGGAGGTGTGAAATGGGGGAAATCAGGCTTGGGAAGGGGGTCTTGATGTCCAGCAGGGATGGGATGTGTTGGGGTTGGGATTGGGGATGTGGGGTGGGGTCTGCAATGAGACAGCCAAAGTTTGGGAATGATGAAGGGAGGGCGTGTCCATTACTGAGTGAGTTTTTGGATATTCCACATTCCTGAAGAGATTTTGGGGTATCCCACATTTCTGAGGCAGTTCTGGGGCACTCCCCAGCTCTTGGGGGGTTCCTGAGAGCAGCTCCATGGAGCCCCATTGTCAGGGGTAGTTGCCATGGGCATGAGCTCAGAGCTGCAGCCAGAGTGCGTTGCCTTGGTGCTGGAGAGCAGAGAAATGATGAATGGTGCCAGACATCTCCAGTGTGTGTTTGGGGGGCAGAACAAGTTCTGAATGGGTGGTGCAGTCTCTGCCCTAGCCCAGCCACTGCAGCCTCTGCTCCAGCCCCAAAGTGGCTGCCAAGCCCCTGGCACCCCAAAAACCCCACCTGGGAGAGGAACCACAGCAAGTGAGGCTGTGACACGGGTGTGACACTTGTTGGGAAGGTAGAATTAGAAAGAAATTATAAACATGACTCCTTAGCCAGAAAGGCTAAGGAAGAAATACAAATGAAAGAACAGTTAGAATAATTCAAAGAAGCCGGTCTGGTATGCCAGAACACATTCTTTCCCCCAGTAAAACTAAGCTAAGACCCCTCTTCCCAGCCTTATAAGGAAAGGTCTGAAGGACCCTGAGATAACTAAAAATATGCAAAAGCAGCGATTTCTACAGGTCACACACAAATGTTACTGTATTAGTATACTTAGAAAGATTGGTTAGTGAAGGAATAAAATATTCAATGTATAGGTTATATAAGCAACTGTAAAGGAGAGCTCGCTCTCTTGCTACGCTCTCTTGTCTCTCTTGCCTCACTTTTTCTATGCTCTTTTTCCTGCTCTTTTTACTTCTCTTCTTTATGCTCTTTTCCCAGCTCTCTCACTTCTGTTCTGTTACTCTCTTTCTTAGCTATCTTAAGTCTTGAACTCATGTATTCATATTTTACTCCCTTTTGTGTTGTTCCCTCTGAGCCTGCTTTGAGCTTCATCTGCTGGCTCCTAGCAGGTTCTCTCTCTCTCCCACGCCCTGAAATAAACTACTGACATCTAACTCGATTATAGAGGTCTCTGCCGTGTCCCGGAACGTCCACACCCCGAAAGCGTCTCTTACAGACACTGACATGTGCCACAGCCCCGGAGCTCACAGCAGCTGAGATGGCGCTGGATCCAAGGCTGACTGTGGATCTCTGTCCTTCTCTCTTCTCTTGAATTCCTTTTCTCCAAATCTGTATAATTTGAAGTTGGATGGATTAGAGTTTGCTTAGTCAGTGCTCTGTGAAGTGCTTTACTGTAATTCCATGTCACTTTATGATTTCCCAAGTACTTCATTCTCTAAATTTTGCAAGTAAAAGTTTGTTTCCCCCCTCCTGGGAAGCTAGTTGTTTTCTCCCATGCACTGCCCAAGGGGATCGAGGTACCTCAGGTCCCTTTCCAGCAGGGGCCAAGCGAGCCTGGGGCACAGCACAGGGAACTGCAATGCTGAGCCAGCCCTGGTTGGGTTGGAGGAAGCAGAAAGGCCAAGCCCTGAGCCCAGGCCTGGCCCAGCAGGGCCTGTCCCTCACGGGTGGCTCGGGGCTCTTTGTGGGGTAGTGGGACATGAGGGGCAGCAAGGACAAATGCCATAAAACTGCAAGCCCTGCCAGCCTCCTCAGGGAGGGCCGAGCGAGGAGCAAAGACCTTCCTGGGGCTGTGCCCTGGGCCAGGAGGGATTGTGCCAGTTGACCCTAAATTTCTTCTGCCAGGCAGCTTTAGGACACGGAACATGGAGAAGCCAAAGTCAACTCTCAGCTTTCCACAGTCTTCCAGTAGAATCCTGTGTGGGGAGCAGCTTGGGAGCAGGGTTTGTGTGTCAAGGGAGGGGAATTCAGAGCCCTTTTCTCCCCCATGGCCTGAGGGTCTGCATTTTCAATGGCCCTGCGGCTGCCAAAGGGGCCTTTTTCACCCAGCTGAGAACAGTTCTGCTGATAACCTGCCCTAAACCTGCTTTTCCTGCAAATGTGCCAATGAAGCCTCATTTTTTGCAGCCCCAGGTCTTGTGCACATGCAGACGTGAAAACTGAAGGATGGAAAGGATCTGCTGGGAGGAGTCCTCTTTTTCTTGTTTTTTTTGGTGGTTTTAATTTTTTAATTTTTTTTTTAATTGATTCCTGCTGTCAGCTCTGTGCAGAGCTCTGTAACTGTGTGTGACACTTGTCTGTGGCACTGTGTGGGTGGCCAAGGGGACCTTCCCTGAGCTGTCTGCAGAGGAATCCACAGCAGCCCAGGCTGGGGGTGCTCAGTGGCCGCTCAGTTCCACTGACTGGATGCAGCTCTGGACGCTCCCCTTGGAGCATCTCCAGGGAGGGAACACTGGGGCTGCCCTGGCTGTGGTGTCACTGCCAGGGGAACGCTGGGGCTGCCATGGCTGTGGTGTCACTGCCAGGGGAACACCGGGGCTGCTGGCCCGGCTGTGGTGTCACTGCCAGGGGAACACCGGGGCTGCCCCGCTCCTGCCCCACCCCATCAGCTCTGCCAGCACCTCCAGGGGACACAAAGGCTGAGCCAAAGGGTGAGAGTTGCACAAGGGGCTGAGCTGGGATCTGGGACCCATTGGGATCATGGAGTGCAGCCCCCGGCCCTGCACAGACACCCCAACAATTGCAGCCTGTGCATCCCTGGCAGCGCTGGCCAAAGGCTCCTGGAGCTGCAGCAGCCTCGGGGCCGTGCCCATTCCCTGGGGAGCCTGGGCAGTGCCCCAGCCCCCTGTGGGGGAAGAAGCTTTTGCTGATCCCCAGCCCTGCTCTGGCCCAGCTCCAGCTGCTCCCTTGGGTCCTGACCCTGCTCACCTGGGCAGAGATCAGAGCTTGCCCAGAGAATCCATGGCTGCCCCTGGATCCCTGGAAGTGTCCAAGGCCAGGTTGGACGGGGCTTGGAGCAGCCTGGGATAGTGGAAGGTGTCCCTGCCCATGGCAAGTGGTGGAATGAGATGAACTTTAAGGTCTCTTCCAAGACAAGGCATTCTGTGATTCTGTGATTTTGGGAGAGATGCTGAAGCTCTGGCTCAGCTTTATCTCACCAAATGTCTGGACCCAGCAGCAGCCATGGGTGGGATCATCTCCTCCTCCCTCTCGCTGTGGATGTAACTCACCCAAGGGCAGTGTCATAAATGAAATTGAAATTTGGACGACTAGGTCTATTGGGTTAACAGCAGTTTAATAATAAGAAAAAAAAATGATACAATTTAGTGAATTGAATACAAGAAAACAATTAAATAAAAGAGTACAATTTAGTGGATTGAATAGCAATTTGATGTAAAGGAATACAATTTAGCAAAAGAGTACAATTTAGTGAATATATTCATATATATATATATATATACACACACACGTATATGCACACACACCCACACATACAGATATATATATATATATCATACAGATAGATATATAGATATATAGATATATAGATATGAATATAGCTTGCCAATAATTAAGAATGATTAAAGCACTAGCAAAACTGAACGGGTTATGGGGAGGACTTCTCACCCTACCTCACATATAAAACAAAGCAATTCAAACTAAACTTATATACTGTATGCTTGTACATATTCATTCATGTTTCCTGTAAGTCTCTTCCTATTTCCGATTCTTTAATTTTACATCACTGTTCTTCACGGCGCATGTTTCACTTTTTGTTAGGGGGTCTTCAGTCTTCTTTTGGTGGTCTTTGGACAAAGGCTTACATTCATCCTTGTTGTCCTCCAGATAACCTTGCAGGTTTTGTGTGCGTACTAAGCATTGTGTTATGTAAGTAAGCATTGTGTTCCACTAATTAGTCTTACACTTCATAATTTTCAGGCCTGTGCCTGAAGTCATTCCAATTTTGTCCATCTCATGGTCAATTTTCTCTTGAGACATTACTTATCTCAAAACTACATCCGGTATCTTAATTTTAACATGTAATATCTGTAAAGGGGTCCATCTGCCTTGCAACACCAATTCCCCTGATTGCTTCTAGTAATAACTTTCCAAATAGTTACAATTTAGTTAGCACAAATTATTTCCATTTCTTACACTCCCCAAATTCCACTCCCAACATCCCCCCTGCTTCCAGCTCAGGATGGTCCCCCAATGAGACTCCTCCCAAAATCCCACCCCCAAGAAACCTCCCCATCGCTGGAAAATTACCCAAATCTCACTCCAAAATCGGGAATCCTCCCTGAGACCCCTCCCCAAATTCAGGCCTCCCCAAAATGCAGCTCCTCACTGTGATCACGACTCCTCCCCATCAGTGGAGATTCCCCCAAAACCCAAAAAATCCTCCCCAAATCCCCTTCCCAAAATCAGAACTCCACCAGGACCCCTGAATTTCCCCCCAAAACCACCAAATTCCTCCCCAAAAATCCAAAAATTCCTTCCAAATACCCCCAAAACCCCTATAATCTTCCAAAAGTCCCACATCCTCACAAGACTCAAATTCTCCCCCCAAAATTTTCCCCCCAATCCCACCAAATTTTCCACCCCAAAACCCCATTTTTTTTACCCCAAACCCCAAATCCTCCCCCTAAAAAACCCAAAGTTCTCCCCAAAACCCCAAATTTCCCCCCTAACACCCAAATGTTACAAAAAAATCCTTAAATTCCTGCCCTAAAACCCCGAAATTCCCCCCAGGAGCTCCAAAGCTTTCCCCCAAACCACCAAATTCCTCAATTCCACTCCAAAACCTGGGAACACCCCCCAAAAAACAGCAACCCTTCCCCAAAATCCCCCCAAAATTGCAACCCTCTCCCCCAAAATCACCAAAAATCTGAGAACATAATTTTTTTCACATTTTTCACACCTTGGGTCTGGGCAAAACCACCAGAATTCTTGGGATTTTTCCTGTTTTTTGTGGGAAGAGGGTCTCCCCAACTTTTCGTGTCACCCCAGGTGACCCCTCTCCAAAATTCCTGCCCCTCAAAATTAAGTGCAAATAAATAAAAAGAGGGAAAAAAAAAAAAAGGTGGGGGGGAAAGGTAAAAATAAAAAAAAAAAAAGGAAAAAAAAGACTCTCTTACCCTAATTTGGGGGGAGGGGAATGAAGGAAATATTGGGGGAGGGGGTGAACCCCCAGAAAAAAATTGAGGCACCCACCTCCAAAAAATTGGGGGAACCCCCCCCAAAAAAGCTCACTTTGAAAAATGCCAAAACCACCAAAAAATGGCAAAAAACACTGACAAATTAGGGGGGAACCCCCCCAAAATGCATAAAAAATGGGGCAACATCCCCTTGAATCCAAGGGATTGTTGCGATTTTTTTTCACAAAAGTGGTGGGTTTTTGGGGATGGAAGAGGAGGAGAGACCCCCTCCAAATTCCTGGAGTTGTCCCCAAGACACCATCTGCAGAGGCAGCAGAGGGGGACAAAAAGAGCATTATAGGGAAATTAAGGGAATTTGGGGAGTTTTGGGTGAATTTTAGGGAATTTTGGGATTTTGGAGGTCTGGGGAGGGTCTTAATTTTGCGGGGTTTTGCGTTCCAGGGCCGCAGGTTCATGTCCAGGGAGGCTATAGTTACCAGGAACTGGCATGGGACACCAACAAGACGGGATTCTGCTCAGGAAAACATTTATTCAGCAGAGGAACAAACTCAGATCCAGAGACAGCCCCGAACAGAGGCAGGGAGATGGGTTTTGAGAACCAGGGTGGAGTTCAAGGTTAGGGACCACCGGGAACACAGCAAGGGAGAAACACCAGGGGCCCAAAGCCAATCAGAAATCCCTGGGTTGCCATCCCATGAGGGGTCCAGGGTGGAGTTTCTTCCTGGGCTCGCAGGGCCCATACTCCAAGGCAGAGGGATGGAACTCCCTCTTGCCCACACCTCTCACTTTAATCATGTTCATTTGAAACCAAATCTTTGCCTCCCTGGGCAGGGGCACCTCACACAAAAGCTCACCCAGTAATGGGCTCCCCCTCCCTTCATCATCCCCAAACTTTGGCTGTCTCATTGCAGACCCCACCCCACCTCCCCAATCCCAAGGCCAACCCATCTCATCTCTGCTGGACATCAAGACCTCCTTCCCAACCCCTATTTTGCCCATTTCACACCTCCCAATCCCTATCCCACCCATCCTGCCCCACCCAATGCCCATCTCACCCCACCTGATTTACATCCCACTTCGCCCAGTCCCCTTCCAATCCCATTCCACCTGATGCCTTCAGAAGGCTGACCTAGAACAGAGGCTGCACAAAGGTAAGAATAAAGTTTATTATAAGGCCTTAAAGGATATACCTTGGGTATACAAGAGCCTGCCCAGGGCTACACCCAAGATCAACCAAAAATGGCCACAAAAATGGATGAACTACTCATTGTAAGGTCTCACATTTTTGTAAGCTTAGGTCCATCTGCATATTTGGGTTCATTGTCCAATTACAGCTTCAGATGATGAAGTCCCATCCTTCTTGTTTTCTTCCTTTAGTCCACCCTTGTTTATGCTTTTGGGCCTGAAACTTGTAATGACTGCCCTTAGTATCAAGCTAGGAAAGGAATTGTTTTGTCTACCTACTCTGTGAAGAGAGCTCACCAACACCTAATATGAAGTTCAAAACTACAAACCTAGCCAGTGCAGAATATGAAAAACATGAAAGCTAAAGCTTAAGGCATCACACCCTTAGAGGCTGTGGAATGGTAAAATTTTGGAGTGGTTTAGAGGTGGCAGATCAAACCCTCTCATCCCTTTGAATGCCAAGAAATGGAGACAACTACACCAAATACCGCCACAACCCCCAAGTTTCTCCCTAAATCCCAGATTCCCTTGAAACACTAGTAAAAAGTAAGGTTTAAGATGCTTTTGATGAATTTGTTGATTTTTACCCCAATTTTGTCTGTTTTACAAGGATGAAGATGAACCAAAAGATAATTGAAACCAAACTAAAATGACCACCAGCCCAGTGTCTTCCCAACACAGATCACTGGGAACGTGGGTCATCAGGGCTCTGCCCAATGTGGGGCCTCTGATGGGGGATGGAGTTGGGGCAGCACACAAAGCTCTTCCTGCACTTGGGGCACTTGCAGGGCTTCCCTTATTGGTGCCTCTGTTGGTGTTTGGTCAAGTGAGAGCTCTGGGTGAATCTCTTCCCACATTCCCCACACTTGAAGGGTCTCTCCCCAGTGTGGATGCGCCGGTGAATGGTGAGGGTGGAGCTGTGCTTGAAGCCCTCCCCACAGTCAGGGCAGCGGAAGGGCCTCTCCTCTGTGTGAATCCGCTGGTGCACGAGGAGAGTGGAGCTGATGCGAAACCTCTTCCCACACTGGAGACATTCATAGGGCCTCTCCCCAGTGTGGGTCATCTGGTGAATGGTCAGTTGGGACCTCTGGCTGAAGGTCATCCCACATTCCTCACACTCATAGGGCCGTCCCCCAGTGTGGGTCCTCTGGTGGATGGTCAGGTAGGAGCTGTTTCTAAAGCTCTTCCCACATTCCCCACACTCGAAAGGCCTCTCCCCAGTGTGGATGCACCGGTGCCTATTGAGGTTGGAGTTGTCCTTGAAGCCCCCACCACAGTCGGGGCAGTGGAAAGGCCTCTCCTCTGTATGAATCCACTGGTGCTGGAGGAGATGAGAGCTAGTCTGAAACCTCTTCCCACACTCGGGACACTCGTAGGGCCTCTCCCCAGTGTGGATGCACTGGTGATGGATGCAGTCGGAGACGCAGCTGAAGCCCTTCCCACATTCTCCACACTCATAGGGCCATTCCCCAGTGTGGATCATCTGGTGGTGGATCAGGCTGTTTCTGTAGCTGAAGCTCTTCCCACACTCCAAGCACTTGTAGCGCTTCTCCCCATCCTGAAGCTGCTCATGGACCACCAGCTCAGAGCCCCGGCTGGATCTCCGGCCGCCTTCCCGGCACAGGGTGGATCTTTCCTCCTCAGAGCACCCTGGGATGGGTTTGGAGCCCCTCCTCCTGCGGGATCTCCAGGGCTTTTCCTCCCCATTGGATTTCTGCGCTGTGGAGCTGCTCAAATCAGCCTGTTCCATGAGGTTCTGCCATGGGGATTTGTTCTCCCTGGTCTCCATCCTCAGCTCCTTGTCTGGAGGAGGAAGGACAAGGAGAGGATGGGATTTGCCTCCGTGCCAGAGGGAAGGGGAAGGAGATCCCCCCAGTGTGTCCCCGGCAGGACGGCGTTGGCAGCGGAACTGTCCTGCAGCTGGGGGCCATGCTGGGCTGGGAGATGGAGCAGGAGAGAGGGGGAAAGGGGCACTGACTTCCTCCTCACCTGCCTGGGTGTCCTGGGGCATCTTCCTCTTCCTTGTAGCCTCTTCCTCCATCCAGCCAAGGTTTGGGAATGGGAAATCCTGGCTTGGGGAAAAATACGATTCATGAGCAGATGGGCTGAGGGGGTTCCTTCTGCCCATGTTCATCTCTACAAGTCACCGGGGCATCTGGAGTCCATAAAAACCCCCAAACACCAAGATTCAGCCCTGAAAATTCCTCCCAGAAGTTCCCCATCTCTGTTCTCTCCCCTTTGGTGTTCAGGGTTTCCCTCCCATCCCAGCTCCTGGAGGTCACGTTTGCACTGGGGGTCACCAGTCTACTCAGTCCCTGCCCTCCCCAGGCTGCTGGGAGTGCCAGGAATCCGAGAAGTTACCCGTTTCCATCTCAGCACTTAGGGATGCTGGAGGTTTTTGGGGCTTCAGAGTCCCTTCTCCCCTTATTCTCTGCTTTGGGGTGCAGGGGGTCCAAGGAGTCCCCCCTGCCCCTCTCCAGGCTGTTGAGGGTCCAACAAATTGCAGAGCTCCTCCTCTCTGGGCTCCCCACTTTGGGGTCCTGGGGGACACAGGGCTCTGCTCCTCCAGGCTGCCTCTGCCAGCAGCTGCCACCAGGACCCCCCAATGTTCCCCCAAGGGGCATTTTGCATACAGCTTTGGAGTTCTTCATTCTTCAAACATCACCCACAAAAAAACCCAACCCAGGAACCCTCCAGGATACCAGGGCCAAGCTCCCCCACCCCGGTCAGCTGTGGGATGCGGGGTGATGATCCCACAGGTGGGAGCTGTGAATTCAGGGAGTGCTGGACCTTGTGATTCCTTCTCCTTTCCCTGATCCTCCTCTGTCCCTCCTCTTCCTCTTCCTCCTGCTCTGCCTCTTCCTCCCTCCTCCACCTCCTCCCTAACACCACTCCCTTCTCCTACTTCCATCTTGTCTTGCTCTCCTTCATCCTTCCTCTTCCATCCCTCCCCCTCCTCCCCCAGGAGCAGTGACACCCTCCGTGCCCCATTCCCGAGCCCCTCACAGCCCACGGCAGGAGCGGGGATGGAGCCGGGACAGGTTGGGATGGGCAGAGCGGGGCTCTCCGCTGCTCCCACCCGCTGGGGATGGAGGGAACCCGGCCCGGGGAAAAGGAGAGGGAAACTGGGAAAATTGGGGGCTGCAGATCCAACCTGAGGCTGGCTGGGGACCCTGGCTGGGGACTGCCAGCCCTTGGGGCTCCTCTGGGGAGATGCGGGAGGGGGGAACACAGAGAGGGCTGGGGGATCCCAGGAGTGGCAGCACTGGCAGGGACTGGTTTGTACTGGGATCATCCTGGCAGTGGCTGAGATTGCACTGGCTGTGTACTGACATCATCCTGGGATCATACTGGGATCGTCCTGGCAGTGAGCAGGAGCCTGCAGGGGGCAACTGAGACCAGGTTGTCAGGAACTGGGAATATGCCCTGCACTCCCCAGAACCCCGAGATCGCCCCCCATAGGTCCCATGTGTCCCCCAGACCCTTCAGGATCCCCGAGTGCCCCCTCAGCGCCCGTTCGGGATCCCCCAAAACGTCCCTGGATCACTGAATGCTCCCGAACCCACAGATGCCCCTTTCAGACACTGCTGGGAATTCATCTCCCATCATCCCAGAACACAGTTCCGCGCCCAAACCTCCTGCCATGCCCCGCGCCCTAAAGAGCCCGGTTAGAGCTCCCCAGGTTCTCCCCAGGTGCTCCCGAGCCGTATACATCCGCCCCGAGGACCTGCAGCCATGGCTCTGACGCAGAAGTGCTCTCCAAGTACCTCCCCACATCGCCAAACGCGCCTTCCGAGCCACTTTCGGGACTACATCTCCCATCATGCTCCGCGACGCCCATAAAACGCTATTGCAGCCGGGACTCCATCTCCCGTCATGCCCCGCGCCTCACCGGAACCTTTTGGAGCTGCGCCTATAACTCCCGTGATGCTCCGCGGCCCCATTAAACCGTTTTGTATCGGCGCCTACAGCTCCCATCATCCCCCGCGACCCATGGAGCCCCGTTACAGCCCCCCAAGTGCCCGCCCGGTCCCCAAAGGGCCCCCAGATTCACGTCCCTGACCCCCAAGCGCCCTCCTGAACCCCCAAGTGCTGCCCCAGGCCCCGAATTGTCCCACAGAATCCCTAAGTACCCCTCCAAGTGCCCATCCGACTCCCCCAAGTGTCCTCCAGACCACCAAGTTCTCTCTAAATTCCCTCCCCAGACACAAAACTACCCCAAATGTTCCCCAGAAAAGTTTCCATGGATCCCAAAGTGATCCCTTTTACCCAATCTGAGAAAATGATTAAAAAATATGATCAAAGGACTAAAAATAGGTGTAATTAGCATAAGGAGGGAGAAATAGTGATCAATTAATTAATGAAGGTGGAACTTTGAACCAAGGACCAATAATGTTTTTAGTTGCTAAAAATGTATCAATTATTTTATATAAATATAAAAATTAGGTTATAAAAATACAAAACAATATTATTATAAAAATGAAATTTTATTTCTATTAATTAATTCGATTTTATTGATAAAGAAAAGTTGACAAATGTTATCAATGTTTTGGGATGTCTGTCCCAGGTGGGCCATGTCAGACATGCTGAGGCTTGGGGTGAGGAGCAGGTTGTCCAAACAGGGGCAGGCTGCAAGGGATTCATTCTTCTCTGTGAGCAGACTGCCTACGGAGACATTCAGCATCAGGATTGTAAAGAGTAAATCATGACCTCCTGATCAATACAGAAAGATATTTTACAGTTTGAACAGTAGAAGGTTGTCACCATAAGGGGCCTTCTTTGTTAATATAGCTCATATTGTGTCATGTTTTTTAAATACCAATGTTGTTGTACCAGCCTTCTTTGTTAAAATACTGTTATAAATGAAATTAGAATTTTGACAACTAGGTCCCTTGGCTTAATGGCAGTTTAATTAAAAACGAATACAATTTACTAAACTGAATAGTAATGTGGTATAAAAGAATACAGTTTAGTAAAATAATACAGTTTAATAAAAAATTAAAATTTATATATAATCTACTAGTAATTAAGTATGATTAAAGCATAAGCAAAACCCACCAGGGTATGGAGGCTTCCCACCCTGCCACACCTTCAAAACAAAGCACTTCAAGCTAAACTCATATACTGTATGCTTATACATATTCATTAATGTTTCCTGTAAGTTTCCTCCTATTTCTGATTTTTCTGATTATACGTCACTTTTCTTCACGGCACATGCCTCACTTGTTGTTAGGAGGTCTTCAGTCTTCTTTTGATGGTCTTTTGGCGAAGGCTTCTCCTTTTCCTCATTGTCCTTTGGATAACCTTACAGGTTTGCGCGTGCGTACTAAGCCTTGTGTTATCTTAGTCTACTAATTAGCCTTATGTTTACTAATCTTTAGGCCCAATGCCTAAATTTGTTCTAATTTTGGTCCATCTCAAGGCCATTTTGGTTTTGAGACACCATTTATCTTCTAAACTCCATCCTGTACCTTAATTTTGACATGTGACATCTGCAAAGGGGTACATCTGCTTTCTAACACTGATTCTTGATTGTTTCTAATAATAACTTTAATAACAGCTACAATTTAGTGAGCATGAACCAATTCCATTTATTACAACTGCAAATACCCCTTATGCACCTTTTTATTGATTTCCATGCTAACGGCCTTGCTTTCTTCCTTGCTATGGATAAACCTGTATTTTCTCAATTTCTTCTTTTGCTACCTCAATTGTTTGGCCTGCAGACCAGTTGCTAAGCCCATCCACATTCAGCTCTTAGTCTTCAGAGGGAAACTTTGAGCACAGTGAGAATCTCCCAGTGTGCAAGAGGGTCCCTGTGTGCCAGCTGCAGCTGGGGCCTCAGCCATCTCCTCTCTCAACAGGTTCCCCTCTGCAGCTTCACAGGAAAGGCCAAACACCTCCCTCAGGGACACCTGCACCACACATTTCACATCTCCATGCCCATACGTGATGTCCCTGTCACAGCTGCATTACCAGCTTGCTGCTGTGCAGATGCTGCCACCACCCAAAGCAAGGCCCTGTGTCCCTGAGGGAACCCGCCCTGCTCTGTGGCCTGGACTGAAGGTGGGTCCCTCCTGCCAGGGCAGGGCCTGACACAGCTCTTCTGTTCCAATAAAGAGATGGAGCTCTCACCCCAGTGTCCGGCTGGTACCACCAGCAAAGCCCACACAGCACCAGCCCTGGCTGAGCTCCATGTCCAGGAGCAGGCAGGGCTGACCAGGGTGTGGGAAGGCAGGAGCCAGGCAGGGGCTGCTGTGACCAGCAGCAGGGCACTGAGGGGCTGGGGGAGTCTGTGTTGAGTGTCCCTGGGCTGAGGGCACATTTCCTTCAGTGGCATCACCTGGGCCTGGACCTCCTCCAGTGCCATGCCCAGGAAAAGAGGGAACCATCAAGAGCATCTCCTGGGACAGAACATGACCAGCAATGTCAGCAGGCAAAACCAAGGTTTTGTTTAGCAATGACCCTTTTATGAAGTCAAAGATTTACAATCAGTCCAGTACAGTTTGGAGTACAGATGGGAGTACACTTGCAGGAGGTACAGCCAAGGCCATGAGGTCACAGCAGTCTCTGGGGTGACAGCAGGCTGAGGTGACAGCAGGCTCTGAGGTCACAGAGGTCCCAGAGCCCCGTGGTTGCACAGCACCACAAGGACCGAGCAGTCAGTCCTTGACCACGACTGTTGTGGCAGCAGCGGCGGCGGCAGCAGCGGTGCTGACATTGGGACAGCGGTGTCAGGACAGTGGTGGCAGCAAGAGCTGCAGGACTGGCAGTGGGCAAGGCACCATGGCCTTTGCTCTGCGCCTCTTCCTCCTGCTCCTCCTGGCAGTGGCCCTGCCTGACAGGGCTGCCCAGGCTGCTCCGTGGCGAGCACAGGGAGCAGGTGAGCCCAGGGCCTGGCTTCCCTTTCCTGAGACAGCACTTCCTTCTCCCTGGGAAGCATTGGGGATGGTTTTCCCCAGGGCTTGAGGGAGGGTTTCCTCTGTGGGAGGGAGAGAGTCCCCAGAGCCCCTGGGCTGGTCCTGCTGCCTCTCCAGGGATTTTGCACAGGGCCTGTAAAGAGGTGTTGAGAGTGACCAGAGCCAGCCTAGAGCTGCCCAGGCCCCTCTGCAGCTTTCGCCATGTCCATTGACATGTGGCTCCCATGGCCTTACCTGACCCCCTTGCAGTGCCCAGTTCCCTAAGGCAGAAGGGCATCCCAGCTCACCATGGAATGGTTCTGATCTGTGCTCCCTTCTAGACTGGGATGGTGACATGGAGAATCTGGAATCCCTGGGACATAATGGTTTGAGACCCATGGAGAATGCTGGAGGCAAGTTCTCAATGTCCCTTTCCGCACAGAATTATCAGTGTGAGTGTGGCAAGAGCTCACTCACGTGCCACTTCACTTAAGAGTCTGAAGGTTGATGGATTCTGGAAACTTCGCTCTGCTCCCTTCTGGAGCCCTGAGTGATCCCACAGCATTGCTGTCAGTGGGAGGAAGGAGCATTTAGCTGTCAATCTCTTCCCATGTGCAATGCCAGTGTCTCCTTCCGTGTGCTCTGTGCAGCTACAAGGAAGATCAGAGAGGAAGGGGCCAGGCCCAGGGCTGTGCCCCAGGGCTGTGCCTCGTGTGGCTTCTTTGCCAGCCCCAGGGAGCCTGAGGATCTCCTACGGTCCCAGGGGAACTCTTCTGTCCTGCCTTTCTTTGCAGCCAAGCCTCTTGGTGAAGGTGATCTGGCTTCCCAACCCACATCCAGGACTGAGGCTCTGGGAGATGGTGAGGGTAGGTCAAGGCCTTTCCCCCTGGGAGAGCTACCAGCTCAGAGCCCAAAGCTCAGCCAGGGCGGCATCGCTGCAGGTGCCAGGACAGAGCTGTGCAAGTGTTTGCCCTCGCCCTGCGTGATCCCCTCACCGCACCTGCGGCTCAGTGCTGCCTGTGCAGATCAGCAGACATGACAGAAGCTTCTGTGGCTGTTGAGTTACAGGTGTGTCTGCAGGGAGGACTTTCCAGGCTCCTGGGCTGGATGCTGCACGCAAACCCAGCTCCCGTCGCAGGGGTGAGTATTGTGTCCTTGCTGATCCCACAAGCTCAACCCTGATTTTGTGGGATCCATTCCTGGGAAATGGATATATATATATATTTTTAATTAGGTCCTCCAAGAGGAAAGAACAAAGCTACAGGACACTGGAAACCCCATGAGCCATCCAATACCATGCAGCAAATGCTGAAGGAAATGCTGCAGGGAGGACAAGGTGGGTTCATGTCCCTCAGCCTTCTCCTGACACTCAGCAGCCGGGGGCTTTCTCTGCACATCTGGTCACACCGTGCCTGGCACAGCAGGAAGGGATCCATGGCAGCCTTGCTGCCCCACTGCTGCTTTCATGCCCTGCAGGGCTGTTTCCCAGCCTGGCCTGGCTGCAGCTTCTCCCCAGCCTCTGCAGGAAGGCATTTGGCATCAGCTGACAGGGAGCCCAAACTGCAGCATGGGCCATGCACACCCTGAGATCCCCTGAAATTTCCTGGTCTTGGGGTAGATCAGGTTCTGGGGCTGTTTGGAGGAGGGAGGGCTCTGGCCAATCCCGTAAGTTTATATGATTTCCTAATCCTTATGCATGACCTCGACTAGTATCGCATCATGATGATACCACTTCCCTGAAAAGGGAATGGTTCCATCTGATCCAGCTGTGGCTCTTCCTTTCTCCAGAGATGAACCCAAAGGCTGTGCTGAAGGTGGCATTTCCCGGAGGAAGCAGTGGCTCATGGGCAGCCTCTGCTGCAGGAAGGGAGGCCATGCCAGGCACAGCCCCAGGAGGTAATTGCTGTGCCTCTGGGCCTGAGCCCTGCTGAGGCTTGAGCTGTAAATCTCTGCTGCTTGGCAGTGCCTGCCTTTCCAGGGATTTTGCACAGAGCATGGAAAAGGTATTGAGAGTGTCCAGGGCCAGCCCAGAGCTGCCCAGGCCCCTCTGCAGCTTCGGCCATGTCCATTGACATCTGGCTCCCATGGCCTTCCCCGACCCCCTTGCAGTGCCCAGTTCCCTAAGGCAGAAGGGGATCCCAGCTCACCATGGAATGGTTCTGATCTGTGCTCCCTTCTAGATTGGGATCGTGACATGGAGCATCTGAAAGCCCTGGCACATAATGGTTTGAGACCCATGGAGAATGCTGGAGGCAAGTTCTCTATGTCCATTTCTGCACAGAATTATCAGTGTGTGTGTGGGAAGAGCTCACCCTCATGCCATTTCCCTTAAGAATCTGAAGGTTGATGGATTCTGGAAACCTTGCCCCACTCCCTTCTGGAGCCCTGAGTGATCCCACAGCATTGCTGTCAGTGGGAGGAAGGAGCATTTAGCTGTCAATCTCTTCCCATGTGCAATGCCAGTGTCTCCTTCCATGTGCTCTGTGCAGCTACAAGAAAGAGCAGAGAGGAAGGGGCTGGGCCCAGGGCTGTGCCCCAGGGCTGTGCCTCGTGTGGCTCCTTTGCCAGCCCCAGGGAGACTGAGCTGCTCCCATTGCTGCTGCCAAGCCCTGGCCCTGCCTGGGGCTCAGTTCAGAGCTGCTGGCAGCTCCAGGGAGTCCTTTCTCCCCAGACTGCCATACAAGGGGCCCCTTCCATCCCACTGTGGGGACACTGCAGGCACGTGGTCCCCCTGCTCCTGCTCCTGAGTGGAAGGCAGAGAGGAGGGAGTGCCTTGGAGGGCAGCAGTCACCCAGGTGCACTCATTGCCTCTCTGGACTGATGGAGAAATGGAACTACTTTCCATTAAGGTCCTCCAAGATGGAAGAACAAAGAGATAGAAGACAAGAAATCCCTGGAGGCATCCCAACTTCTGGACAAGATGCTGAGTAATCTGGAGTGACGCCGTGGTGGGTTCATGTCCCTCAGCCTCCTCCTGACACTCAGCGGCCAGGGGCACATCTGGACACGCCATGCCTGGCACAGCAGGAAGGGATCCATGGCAGCCTTGCTGCCCCACTGCTGCTTTCATGCCCTGCAGGGCTGTTTCCCAGCCTGGCCTGGCTGCAGCTTCTTCCCAGCCTCTGCAGGAAGGCATTTGGCATCAGCTGACAGGGAGCCCAAACTGCAGCGTGGGCCATGCACACCCTGAGATCCCCTGATATTTCTGTCTTGGGCTAGATCAGGTGTAGGGGATGTTTGGAGGAGGGAGGGCCCTGGCCCAGCCCAAATAATCTGGGTATTTTCCTGACCCTTATCCATGACTTTGACAACTATTGCCTCCTGAAGATACCACCTCCCCTAATGGTGAACAGTTCTGTCTTATCCAGCTGTCCTTTTTCCTTTCTCAAGTGCTGGAGCAGATGTTTGTGCAGATGATGGCATATGCTAGAGGAAGGAATGGCCCTGTGCCAGCTCCTGGTGCAGGAAAGGAGGAGATGCCAGGCCCAGGAACAGGAGGTAATTGCTGTGCTGGGCTCTCCCTCGGCAGGGCTGTGTGCCAGCAGCTCTTCCCTCAGGGCCTGCATGGCCCGGCAGCAGCCAAAGCTGGAGGTGCCATGGCTTCCAGGCCTCTGGAGCTCATTCCCAGCCCCTGGGAATCGGGACTTGTGCACCAACATCTCTCCCCCTGCAGCTGTTCCTGGAGCTGGCCCTGAGTGCCCAGAGGCCCAAGACACAGGAGCAGCCCCGAGTGGGAGCCCTGCCGTGAGCCCAGGGCCACAGACAGCCCTGGCTCCCAACTGGGCAGGGGATGCACTGGCCCCTTACAGGGCCTGGCTCTGTCCCCTTGGGCTGGGGGAGCTGTCACAGAGCAGGGAGGGTCAGGGGTGGCAGTGGCTGCTCAGGGATGGGTTTGGCCCGTGTCCCTGGAAGGAGCCACTGCCCAAGCAGCTGTGCTGTCCCGGGCTCTGCTCTCGGCCTTCTGGGCTTTGTTGGGTGGCACAGCCTGTGCCAAGGGGTGGCAAGGTGCCTGCAGGCCCCAGCTCTGGGGAAACAGAGAATGTCCTGGCCATATCCACCGTGCTGCCAGCTCAGCAATGGAGCACAGCACAGGCTCACGCTGCCCATTGCTCCCACAGATGCGCTTGGCAAGTCCAGTATAAATGCTGAGAATCCACCGAGCACCCCAAGAGTGTTCTGCCCGCAGGATGTGCGCAAGTCCTGCATGATAGGCACAGCAGTGACACTGTTCACAGTGCCACTTTCCATGGTCGTGTGCTATGTTGGATTCCGGTGGTAGAAGGACAAGAAATGGTAAGTTGTTGTTCATCTCCACCCTCCAGCTTCTTGAAAGGCTGCTCATAGTCAGGAAACATTCCCAGTGAGGCTGCTGTGCACTTGTGGGTAGTCAGTGGTTGCCCAAATAACTCTGCTGAGAGTTCTGCTGCTGCCCAGGCCTTTCATTGGCCTCTTAATTGCTGGGCCTTGTCCTGGGGAGCCCGCTGGGGCTGCAGCCAGTGCTGGCTGCCACTGAGGCTGCCTGGCCAAGAGCAGCCCCAGGAGCAGCGGGCAGAGGCAAAGCAAGGTGGGCAGGAGAAAGAGCGGGGACGAGATTGCCCTTGAAAGGCAGAGGCGCTCTGGGGCCCGCTCCTGGCCAGGGACCCTGCCCAGAGCCATCCCCTGCTCGCTGGGGCCTTGAGGGGCAGCTGTCCAGCTGGGCCAAGCTGTGCCAGCAGCTCCAGCCGTGCTGGGGAGCCTTGGCCGCTCTGGGCCCTGCTGTGCAGGAGGGTCCCTGAGTGCCCATGGCAGCTGGGGGCCTCAGCCACCTCCTCTCTCCACAGTCACCCTGCTGCAGCTCCAGCATACCAGCCAAGGAGGTGTGACTCTCCCTTGCCCCCAGGGAGCCCAGAGACTGCCTCATTTGACAGCTCTCAGATGTGGCCTCAGAAGCAGGAGTCGACCTGGAAAGCAGAGCACCAGCACTCCGTGCCTCCCCCACGGCCCCCCAGCCCGGCTGTGAAGAGGAAGCCCCCTGAGATCCCCCCACCTCCTCCCCTCCCGAGCCAGCCACCCTGGTCCAGCTAGGACTGAAAGTGGGACAGCCATGGCAGGGCTTGGGCCACCAGCAGCTTGGGGCATCTGCTCTTGGCTTCAAATAATACATTACCTGTGGGTAACAGCCAGAGGCACTTTTCCTACTCTTCTACCTTCAACGGGAAGGGCTGAAGATTCTTCCCATGCCCTGTCTTATCCCTTGCTCTTTTGATTTTCATACAGCTGGGTGCTGGCTGAACCTTTTCAAAGAACTTTATTTACATTTCATGTTTTACCCCACCTACCAAGGAAAAAGAAAATAAATAAAAGATTTCTTCAGTTTAGACTTCATTTTTAATGTGGTTGGGCCACTCAAATTTTGAGCAATTAATTTTCCATGGTGCCTCTTCCCTTTTCCTTCCTATCTACCAAAAGTTCATCTGGACATGAAAATCAACAGAATTACTGAGATTCACCTCAAAGCCCAGAGGAGAATCTCACACAAAATATTCTCCCTGTATACTGCACAACAAGAAATATTCAGAGGAAAATACCGTGGCAGCTGAGGCTCCTGGAACTCCCAGAATCCTGAGCCTGCAGAAGAGGCAAACAACCCTGGCAGTGGCTGAGGGGAATTCTCCTCAGACTCCTCAGAAAGTGTGTTGCTTCAGGAGGGGAAAGCTTTTAAACCTTTGCCTTACCTTCCTCCTGTGCTAAAATGTAAGGCTCCGCCTGAGAAAATACTGAGCTACAAACAATTCTCCATTCCTCAATAAAGCTGCAAAACCAAATGTGGTCAGAAATTTCCCATCAAAGCCCATTTGCAGAGAAACCCCACCATACGTGAGCAAATATTTATTAGCATTTCAGTTCACTCAAAAGATTGCCCCTTTTTTTTCCCAGAGAGAATATTAGAACCATTTGCTCTTGACAGGACTCCTTGGATGGCCCCCAGACCTGGCTCCTCACCACGCCCTGCCCGAGGTGTTCATGCAGCCAGGCAGCACCACCTGACTTTGCCACCCTTTTCAGGCCTTGGGCACAGCTGGTGCCACGGTCCCCTCTGGTGCCACAGTCCCCCCTGGTGCCACAGTCCCCTCTGGTGCCACAATCCCCTCTGGTGCCACAGTCCCCTCTGGTGCCATAGTCCCCTCTGGTGCCACAGTCCCCTCTGGTGCCACGGTCCCCTCCTGGCTCGTGGTGTGTCCCTGCTGCTGGAGGAGCCCTGCTCGTGCTGCTGCCTGCATTCAACAAGGCCGGTGCTACTCCCCAGCTGAAAAGAGACTAAAGGCACTGCTTTGGGCAGCTGGTTGGAACGAGTTTAACACTTCCTCATCTCTATCACAGACCTCCTAAAACCTGTAACTTCTCTTATTCTTTTTCTTCTCTTCTTCTATACTTCTGTGTTTTTCTTTCCTCACAGATTTCTCAGTCCCCTTTGGGCTGAGCTCCTTTGGGATCCTCCCTCGTGGGCAGTCCCGCTTATCTCAGTTCTCTGGGTTTGAAGAAAAACTCCCAAGTTCATTAGAATCTTGTTTCTCATGTTTATTAGAAGGTTATTACAAAACTTGGCAGGTCTCTCCAGACTATCTGCACAAGCCCAATTCACCACAACCTGGCTCATTTTGCTCTGATGGTACAAAATGGCCCCGAACCACGCGGCTGCCTCATCTTTATATCTATTTCTAACCTTGTTAACTACGGACACGTGTATTGTTTTTCTATTTTAACAACTAAGTTTTCTGTATCTATTTACATAACTAAAACTGCAACTAACTTTCAACCAAACATTCTTTGTGCTCCCAAAAACTGCAGAATCATGGAGAAGAAGGAAGAAGAAGAGCTAAAAAAGACCACACCTTTCTTCCTCCATCTTTACTCCGTGTATTAAACCCCTATAAAATCTGTATTTTTCACCTCAGTGGCATACTAAACATTCTACTACTTTCTACTTAATTTTTTATAAATCCTGGTTTACCCAGGGAGAGTTGGAAGCCTTTCTGTCAATGGCAAATAGGATTGATACTGTTTTGGAGAATAGGACAAACAGATAAATGTCTCTCCATTTCTGGATTCCTGTATCTCCCTCTTCTCTTTGCCAAAAAAAACCAACTTTTTTCTTTGATTACTTGTTTTAGAATGGCTTCCCTGACCCTGATTGAGTCAAGCAGATGATGTCTAGATTTGACACATTGGTCAAAGCTCTCCAGACATTTTCTCTCGACTGATTCATGGCAAAACTGTGTTGCATAAGGCAACCAACAAAAGATAAGGCACAAATACAATGGCTAATTGATCTTATTCAACAACCTTATCTCTCGCAAAAGTTCTTAAATTTCTGTATTAAACACCCCTCCCTCACAAAGTCCTCAGTCCATAAATTTTGCAGGCTGTTTGTTCAATGTCTAAGATGTTGAATGCTGTTTTCATGCTAAATCACGTTTGCGTACTGGCTTCTTGATTTCTGGAGTCTTCGTCTGCTTGTTTCTCAGCTTGATACGGTTTCACGCACTTTGCAGGAACCCACTTTGGTCCTGCACCTGTGGAGACACAAGCATATCCTTTTCCTTTTTTGCCTGAAAGGGTACTCAAAGGAGTTTTTAAGCTCCATTCCTGGGGCCAGAAGAGATGTGAGGTGACTGTGACATCGGCACCTGTGTCCATCATCCCTTGAATTGACACTGTCTTGCCATTTTATGTCAAGTTGCAGGTGATTACAGGTCTATCACGACTTATCTGCTTTACCCAGGTGGCATGAACTTCAGTAGACTCATTAATAGATAATACTTGCCTGCTGATCAATGGTCTGATTGGATAATTTGCATGCAGAGGCAAAGCAATGGCTTTAGCTACTAAAGGTTTTGCCGAAAAGATCCATGGAGGATGTAAAGCTTGAGCTAAAACTGTCAATTCTTCATTCTAGTCTGCAGAAACAACACATGGATAAATAACAAGCCCCAAAATACTGCATCTGTCCTTGCCTATAATCAGGAAGTCTTGCCTCTTTTTTCGATGTTCCGGAGACTCCTGTATGGAGTACGGCATGATCTTCATTCAAAAAACAAACCAAGTTGGATGTTGCCAATTCACATTGTGCACCTGGTGGCAATAAGCCTGGATCACTGGGAAATTGACAAATGGTCTTGCTGAGGGAATCTGATTGGCATTCCCTGATGATCACTCTCTGACCAGAGGCCTTTAATGGAACTGACTTTGAGGCTGTCGCTCCATCTCCATTTGTGTCATCATGTGGTGACTCTTTGCACTGTTTTTGGAGTTTCCCAGCAGAGCTAGAGGTTTTCCCTCTACATGTGTTTTTGAATAGCATTGGCTGGGATGATGTTTTCCTCTTCGGCACCTGGGACAAAGGCTTTGTACTTTTTTCTGCAATGGGCAGCTCTTTTTCATGCTTACCAGTTTCCCACATGGAAAGCGTGCTCCCTCATGAAGCGATGTTTCCATCACACCTGCACAGCTGAGTCACTGAAAACCTGACTCCATACTCTTTACTATTTTCATAAATCCTTCGAGTTGTTCTTCGAGCATTCTCTCGAATTCTTCTGTCGAAACACTCGCAACATGCGGAGTGCCTATCTTGCTACATGCCTCTATCATTTCTTCCATGGTTGGATATCCAGGCAACGCACTCTCAGTACGTCTGCACTCTGCATTAGCATTTGCGAAGGCACGGCCTTGAAGCATGTGTGGCTTCACCTTTTCATCCATCACCTGCTGGTCAATCACCTGTGTGAGGTGATCAATGAAGGTAGTGAAAGGCTCTGAAGGGTCTTGCTTCACTTCTGTGTAGATGCCTTCTGAGGTTCCAGTAGGTTGAATTTGCAGCAGTGTCTTTTCAGATGCTTCTACAACATCTCAAAGCACTTCTGGAGGCAGATCTGCTATTTGAATTTCTGGCTTGTGATACGGCACGTTTACTCCTGCCATTTGAGTTGCTGTGATGTCTGCATACGGTCCTCTTGCATATTTGTTCCTCAGTTCAAGGAGAGCTTTTCTCCATCTTGAATTCCACAGTATATATTGTGAATCTGTGAAAATTGTTGAGGCTATATACTTGCAGTCATATGGTGTCATTTCAAGGCTGAGGAAAAGACCTGTTAATAATTGCTGAAAATATGGAGAACCAAGTCCTTTTCCTTCCACAGCATCTAATAAATCCTTTAAAAGAGAGCGATCCACAGGCTCCCATCTAGGAATATCATCTCTTCTTCCAAGCCTCACTGGTAATACTGTAATGTCCTCAGTTTCTCTGAAAGCATCAGCACCTTCCTTGAGAAGTACCTGCATATCAGGTCCTCCCCCTCCTCTTTGAGGGAGATTTGATATAGATTGTAGCTTTGGTTGTTGAGGAGCTGTAGGTATAGTAGAAAAATACAGTGGTTGTGGATTGTGAATGCACACAGCTTCCTTTAAATCTTGAAAAACAGGAGAAAATTGTAATCTTGTCGAAGAAGAGATGTCCTGTCCTGAGAACCAGTCCTTTGGAGCAGTCTTTTGAAAAGCTGAAATATCGGCTTGAAGCAGAGAATGTGGCATTTGAATCGATGACAGAGGAATTCCTTCGCCTGCTGTTGTTGATATTGCGTCGTTTTTGTCTAAAATATTCTCGATTGTATTTGTAGAAAAAATTAGAAGCTGCTGTGATGCTTTTTGCCCACAAGGTAGCGCTGCTGCTCCATGAATTCGCTCTGGCTTCAGTTTTATAAACGGCCGAGCCTCCAACGGGTTTTGTACCATTCGAAAAAAGTTCTAAAATTCTAAAAAATTCTAAAATCCCGTATTTAGGGAGGATTTCCTTTTTAGGAGATAAATCCCTTTTAGGAATTTATGGATTTTAGTACTTTTTAGTACTTTTCCAAACTGCTCACTTTGCTTTCCATAGTAATCACAACACCCTCTGCTTTTTCAGCTTTCCCCCACACCTCTCCCTCTTTTCCCAAATCCTCTGAAGGCGTTGGGATCAGGGGCTCCCACGCTGTTGAGGGATTTGGGGGTTTCCCTTGCTTTTGGAAAGGGCAGTTCGGATCTGGGTGGCTGGGTTTCCTCTCCCCCTGTTCCACCCCCTTGGCAAGGCAGTTTTGGAAAATGACTGTGATACATTACATTAAAGACAGTATGACTTGTTTCTATCATATTTCCATGGACACACATTCCCGGGGTTTCTAACTCTTTTAACCTCATATTTGCATTTGCCCATATATAGGGTTCAAACAATTGCTCCTTGCTAATGGTGGGGTAATTCTCTCTCACCCAGACCAGTAAAAATTCCAGCTCTTTCGTTGGAATTTCATATAAGGACTGCTCTATTATTTTTTCTAATTTTTGTAAAATTGCCTGTTCCTCCTTAGAAATATTCCATCTCATCTCCTAGGTTGGACAGAGCTTACCAGACATGCTGGCTATCTCTTCAGATTACTGACCAGCAGAATCCGATGTTTCTGAGTCCTGAGCCCTTGAAACTCTGGAATTTGATAGCAGGTATTTTCATCCAGATGGATTTCTTTCAGGAACTGGCTGCTCTGATCCAGGCAGGCTTTGATCGAATCCTTTGAGCTCTTACTGACCGACAGACATGGGACACCACTTGTTGCTGTGGAATCTTGGTCTCCTCAGGGCTAAGCCCTTCTGGGATACCTCCTCAAAGGGGAGTTTCCCTTATCTCAGTTCTGTTTCAGGAAAGATTCTCCAAAGGCTTGTTTGCTTCTTGCTTCTTGCGTTTATTAATATTTATTATCAAAAGACTTGGCAGGTCTTCCCCAGACTTTCTGCACAAGTTCAGTCCACCACAGCTTTGGCTCTAGTTTGCTTGAATAGCACAAAATGGCCTTGAACTGCATAGCCTTTTTATCTTTATTCTTAATCTTTCCCAATTAAGTATAGACACGTAAATTATTTTTCTTAGTGACCCTATGACCCAAGACGTTGTGTGCTGCACTGCGGCATTCTCTATCCAAACACCTGCTACTACCCAAAAACCTCTAAAAGAAGAAGATGAAGAAGAAAGAAGAAGGAAAAGAGACAACACCCTAAAGTAGCCATTTTGTCTTCTTGTTTTCTGTTTTCTAAACTAGCTTATACACTAAACTTTAACTTTTTTCACCCAGTGACTTAAGAAAACTCTCTAATCTACACACTTACACTTTTAGTTTTTCTACTTAATTTTAAAAGTTGTTTTCATGCTGTTCAATGAAATTCAATGTTTTCTTGGATGTCAGAGCTAGGAACCAGAGACAAGGGCACACTCTGTGCCTCAGACTCCAACACAGATCCTTTAGGTGCTCACTTTTCATCACTCTCTAATTTATACAAAAGCTACCACTGGCTACACTTTTGAATCACATGACCTTGCTTCAAAAAATGACCCTCTAGGATTCTTTCTAATGTGCTGAAATACATTCTAGTGGACTCATTTCAATAACAACTTTGCTTCTTGTGTTATTCATTCTTAATGCTATCTACATTTCCAAACTTAGCAGTATCTATTAGTAGTTCTTCTCTTTTCCTTATCTTCATTCCCTGTATACTACACCTTACACACACTGGGTATCTCTGAGTCACCCAACACCAATATTCTTTTTTATATTACTAACAAGCAATGTATACAAAAGGATGACATGTTCTGCACAATCTCCAAGGAACTGGAGTATGACACGACATAAAACGAGTTTCTGAAAACACTGCCTAAAGTAATCATCAGAAGTATATGCTGATGTAAGCCTGGAGTTCACAAGCCTTGACTGTTTACATGGTTTCTAAAACCTCATGTGACTGCTCAGTGTTGTTCAAACACTTGTCAAACTCAGAGGTGCTTGATGCTGTGACCATTTCCTGGGAGAAGCTGTCCCAGTGGCTGACCATGCTCTGGGTGAAAAACCTTTTCCTAATATTCAAATATAACCTGCCCTGAGCCAGCTGCCTGCCCTTTTCTTGACTCCTGTCACTGGTCACAAGCGTGAAGAGATCTGCACCTGCCCCTGTGATTCCTCTCAGGAGGATGCTGAAGACCCCAAAGACTCTCTTTAGTCTCCTCTTCTCTGGGCTCAACTAAGTGACCTCAGCTGCACCAAGGCCTTCCCCTCCATACCCTGTCCCATCCTTGCTGCCCTCCTTTGCATTCTGTCTAATGGCTTGATAGCTTTTGATATTGTGCTGCCCAAAACTGCACCTCTCTGCTTTCAGTGCTTCTTCTGGCTGCTCCTTCAGGCTGCTGGCACCATCAGCAGAGACACAGAACAGCTTCTCCTGCCAGAGTTAGCCCTGTCATCTGCACTTCCCCACATGTCTGCCTTGATGTTCACTGGGGACCTCCCTGGCAGGTTCAAAAGCTAAACTTGAACATTTTTCACATGCTTGCTTAACATATTTATTCACTTACATGAGGCGTATTTCTGCTGAAACTACAAACTTCTATTCTTACTTCAAGTCTGTGCAACTTTATAGTTCTAAAGCTTCAAGCCTTCTCCAAGGTCTCAGGTCAAACTTTGCATCCATCTCTATCTCGGAGCCTGTATGCTCAAGGCCTTGAAAGCTTTCTATGCCTGCATTCCCCACATCTGCCTGTGTCACAGCCTGTGCGGGTTTAGGATGGTCACCAGACAGGACGTGTCCAAAGGAGGCCGTGCCAGCTTCTGTGCAAGGCCCCGTGCCCTTCCTGCTGCGGCTGTGTCGGCAGCCCTGGGGCTCCTTCTGCTGCCCTGAGCCTGCAGAGCAGGGCAGCGTTTGCTGATGGTTTGAGCTGTTCCTAAAGATCCTGTCAGGTGGCCTTAGACATTTGGAGTGAGGGATTCCTTCCAACTGGGCCAATTTGGGGGGGCTGGGGGTGGCCTGAGGGCAGGTGGCCGTGTGTGCAAGGGCCCTTTGTGACATGGTGCAGCATGGTCACCATGGCATGGCACAGGACAGGGTGTCAAAGGGCCCATGTGACATGTGGTGACATAGGAGCTGGTGGTGACACAGCCACACCACAGTGCTTGGTGCATGCGATGGGACAGGACACACCAGAGCGGTGCTGTGAGGAGCCCCTGCACAGCACACTCGCTTCTGTCTGACCCGGAGCTTTTCTGAAGTGTTATTCCTACACGTGACCTCGAGGCCAGATCTCTGTCCTTGACGAGGAGCCTCCTGTCCTTGTGGCAGGAGGCCTCGAGACCCAAGAGCAGGACTTGTCCTGTGGTCTTGCCAGGACTTCAGTCTTGCAGGTGCCTTCCAGCCACAACTGCAGCACCTGCCGACGTGAAGCTGTTGCAAGGCATCGCTCCTGCAAGTAGCCATAAATCCAATCACTGGCATGGAGCAGAGAGCCCTGAGAGCACCCAAACTGGCCTGGGTGGAAGAGGAAGAAGGAGGCCCTGGAGCTTCCCCAGCACAGACTAAAGAGGTGCAGCAGTTCCAGCTGCTACAGGAGGGTGAGTGGCAGAGCTGAGCCACAAGGCTGGGGCCTGCATCCACCTGGGTCCTGTCCCATCCCATCCCATCCCATCCCATCCCATCCCATCCCATCCCATCCCATCCCATCCTCTGGGGACACACCCATGGACAGGACCAGAGAAGGGCCAAGGCTGTGCCTTGGCAGAGGCTGTGCTGCATTAACCGGGGGCATCCCAGAGCTGTCCCTGCCTGGGGAGTGCACGGCTGGGCTGTGTTCTCTGGCCTCTCCTGCAGACCCTCAGCTCTGGCTGCTCTTTGCCAGATGCAGCCATGGACCAGACTCAAGAGCAGGATCCCACCTGTGGCCTCATCTCCAGAACAGCGCAGGTACCTGCAGCCATCCCCACCTGGGCTGGGCCTGCTGGCACTGCCCAGCCCAGCACCGCACTTGGAGCACTCCATGCAATATCCCTCTCTTCCCGACCTTCTTTCTCCTGCCTGACTTGCAAATTCATGAAATGCATTTGGCAAGAAGAGACCAGCATCATGGGCACTGTGTCCATGGAAAACTGTGATGCCTACACCACTGACACCAGTGCTACCATGCTGAAATGGATTTTGGAGAAGGCTCTTTCCAGTCCAAAGCAAGTAAGCAGCCTGTGGCCAGGGTTTGATCCTCCAGGAATTGCTTGACCTCCCAAGCCATGCCTGCTGCTCACTCTAAGCCTTGGAGGCCATTGCAGTGTGATGAGAAGGAAAGCACTTCTCTGGGGAAGCTGGGGACATTCCTGACTCCCTCTGACAGCTTTCCAACTCTCCCCACGCCTTCTCCAGGTGCCCGCCATCGTGAGGTGCATCCACCAGGTGCTCATGACCAATGAATCTGCTGAGCACAGGCTGGAGAGGACCCTGCTGGATCTCACCGAGGCACAGCCTGACGATGTATGTGGTCATTACTCTCCTGCGTGTGGCCCCAACGTGTGACAGGTATGGGGCCCACCTGTCCAGAGGGCTCACGGCTCCCCAGCCCATTGCCCTGTACAGCCTGGCCCAGGTGTGTCACCAACAGAGACTTCCAGGGGCCTCTGGCTGCTCCCTTTTCCAGCCCAGGCATGTCAGCCCCTGAGCCTGCTGCCATGCTGCCACCCTGCCCCTCAGCAGCCTGTCCCCACAAGCCTGGGCTGCCTGGCTGCTGCTGCTGCTGCTGCTGCTGAGGGGCAGTGGGCAGAGGCAGAGCTGGCAGCCAGCTCAGCTCCCTGCTGCTACCCAGGCCATGGGGATGTGTCTGAGACCCTGTGCCTGACATGGAGCTCTGACCCCGCAGAGCTGCAATGACCATATGGAAGAGGATCTTGTGCTCGCCCAGGACTGCACAGAGGGCACTCCTGATACTCCTGGGTGTGCTGGGGGACTGGCCACAGCACAGCAGCTGCACCTCAGATTGGGAGACCACGGGTGTCTTTGCCCTGGCTGTGAGTTTCTGGAACTGGCCTGCACTCACCCCAAGGCTGCCTCTCCAGCAGCTCTGCACCCTCCTTCCCCCACTGCATCTCCCTGCCTCAGGCACTGGGCTGAAACCAGGCCTAGGGGCAGCTTCAGGGCCACCAGGCCAGGTTCTCTCCCTGCGTCTTCCCCGGCCTCTCCCTGCCACATTCAGGCCCTGCTACACGGACACCTGGACACTGAGCCCTGTCTCAGGCTGCTTTGTCCCCTGCAGGCAACTGTGGTGATGTGGAAGATCCTCCAGGTGCCCTGCTGGCCAGAAGCTTTAACAGTGTATTTCCCCCAGCTCTTTGTGCATCTGCTCCTCCAAGTGTTCTTCAGCACAGAACAGATGCCAGAGGAGGGCTGGAACTTCTGGAAGAGATGCCAGGAAGAACACGGCTTTGCCACCAGCCCCAACAGGTGCTCCATCCCACTCCTCCTGCCCCTGCCACGTCCCAGGGGCAGAAGCCAGTGCTCCCAGCATGACCTGGACTTTGCTGTGCACACAGGTTTGCAGTGCAGACCCTCAAGTTTCTCCTCTGCCAAATGCACCATGAGGAAGCCGTGCTGTCAATGGAACACAAGTGTGGCTGGGACATGCTGCTGTGTGCTGACACCCACCACTGTGCCGTGGGTCTGCTGGCCAGGTGAGACCCCCTTCTCCCCACTGCATCTGGCATTTCTGCCCTGGGCCCAGGGCCTGGCCCAATACCGTCCCCGTGCTTGTGGGCCAGAGGGCCTTGTTAGCAAGGGATGGCCAAGCAGACTGGGAAAAGGCTGGGAGAGGAAAGAGCCCACAAGGAGCTGCCTCCCAAGGAGCCCATGTCCATTCACAGCTTTGGGGGGAAAGACCAGGCCCATGGGAGTGAGTCCCCTGGCAGAGATTTGCTCAGGGTCCTGGTCCCATTTTTACCCTGCCATGGAGATGTGCCATGCTTCTCTAGGGTTGTATTCCAGAACTGCATTGCACTTCCTCTGGCTGCTCAGCACACAAGAGCCACGCTGGGATCTGCCCGCCCTGGCTTTCCTTGTGGAGGTGAGCCTGATGGCCAGCACTACCTCCCTGAGCTGCCTGCCAGCTCTCTGCCCTCTCATAGCCCCAGCTGCCTGGGACGCTGCCCGTGCCCTGTGCTGCTGCCTGGGCCCGGCCCTGTGCGGTTCCAGGCTTCTGCCGGCTGGCTTCCCTGTCACTGCCCTGTGCCTTTCAGATCCCAGAGTACCTGGACTCCAGTGAATGCACTGACAGTGTTGTGCAGGTCTCCTCAAGGTGCCTGCAGAGCGAGTGCAGGGAGAGGCGTCACCTGGCGCTCAGGGCCCTTCTCCAGTTCATTGACCATCCCTCCATGGTGAGAAGGGGGCAGTGGCTGAAGCTGGGGAATGCAGTCACTTGGGCTTGGCTGGGCTTGGAGCTCTGAGGCAGCTGCTCCCAGCTCTCCTGACTCCTGCTTCAGCTGCCCCAGTGCTTCGGGATTGGCCTTTGCACTCTGGGGTCTGCCACAGCAGCAAGCTGCGATTTCACACACTTGTGTTCCACACAGGCGAAAAAAATGTGGAGCCTGACTGAAACACTCATGGAGCTACTTCAGGACAAGGATGCAGACATAATTGGGATGTCACTCATCATACTCAGCTTCATATTCACCTACAAATACATTGTGGTACCCAGCCCCATTGCCCTGCAGCTGGCTGAGGCGCTCCTGCCGCTCTTTGACCACGTAAGGCTCTGTGTCCTCAGCCAAAGGCACTGAGTGCTGCCCAGACACTTTGTACTCTGTAGATTTTCAGGACTGTGCCAACCTGAGCCTGGAGCACACAATGCTAACATCATTTACCCTTCCTTTCTTACAGGAGAATAGCCATGTGCAGCTGCTCTCTATAGGGCTCTTCCAAGTTACAGTGGATTTTTTGGGAAGGGGAAGAAATCCTTTGGAGATGCCTGTGCGCCAGAGCCTCCTGCCCCTGTTCTTCCATTGCCATGATGAGAACCAGCGTGTGGCAGAGGTGAGGATTCGTGGCCTGCTGGCGTTGCTCTGGGAGGGAGCTGGGCTGCCTCCTGCCCTGGTGCCTTGCCGGCCGCAGCCTCCTCCAGGCCTTGGCACAGGGATGTGGCTCCTGTGCCCTGGGCTGTGGGGCCAACTTTGGGTCTCTGCTGCTCTCCAGGCCTCCCTGGAAACGCTGCATTGTGCAGCCAAGTTCCTGAAGAGGAGGGATCTCCAGAAGCTGGAACAGGAGAACCTGTGGATGTTGGGCGGCATCCTGGTACGGGTGGCCTGCAAGCCCCAGCCTCAGGCTGGAGAAGCCCCCTGCCCCTGGTGCCCAGTGTGTGGGGCTGGCCGGGCCTCAAAACTGGGGAGGGAGGCCGGGGCTGGCCGCAGGGAGCGCCCGGCCCAGGGGCACAGCCCGCGCCAACCCTTCCCTCCTGCCGCTCTCTGCAGCTGGCACAGGACAGGAGCCGAGCGGCCGAGCACCTGCGCCGGGCCCTGCCGTACCTGGAGAGCCCACAGGAGTCCCTGCGAGCGGCGGCCATCAGGTTCATGGCTGAGCCAGGAGCCCGGGCTCCCTCCCCGCCCCACCGCAGCTCGGCCCCAGCCACGGCTGCTGCCCCGGCAGCGGCACCCGGGCCCGGCGCCCTGGAGCCCCGGCTGCCCGCGGGGCTGCTGCCGGCCTCTGGCTGCCGTGTCCTTGGGCTGAGTCAGTATGCGGCAAGGGCCCGGGCTGAGCCCTGCCGGGCCAGGAGGGCGTGTGGCCCCAGGGCTGGCAGTGCCGCTGGCCGGGAGCTGTGCCGCTGGGGCCCTGACAGGCTCTGTGTTCCCAGAGATGGTCGAGGTGCCAATGAGGGGGCAGCAGGCAGAGCTGCAGCTCATCTCCGAAGGTGAGTGAGGGCAGCGGGCTGACAGTGGCGGCTGGCGGGGGAAGCTGCAAGCCCTGGCCCGGCTGCGGGGGGCTCTGCTCCCTGTGCGGATGAGGGGCAGCGTGGGCAGAGCTCACCGAGATTTCAGGGGTACGTGGGGCATTCGTGGCCAGCAGCTTCGGGCTGATCCCCTTGGTCCGTGTTCCCTGCTGGCCATGGCAAGAGCCGGCTGGGATGGCCCTGGCAGGGGGCTCTCGTTGGGTCACCGCAGGTCTGGGATCTAACCGTGGCTCTGTTGCTCTCTCTTCCAGCCCTTGAAGCCATGGCAGGTGACATCAGCCTTGAGGAGGGAAGCCTGGCCAGTGAAACCCTGGACCTTCTCAGGGCAGGAGACCGTGCTCCAATGTCTGTGTTCCTGAGGCTGAGAGATCAGCTCCACAGGGTGTGGAGGTCACGGCCTCGTCCATGGGGCTGTGCCTGGCTGTGCTGCTGGAGCTCCACTGAGACGTGATCTGGGAGCCTCTGTCTACTGTGGCCGCCTGATCCAGCAGGCATTTTCCATTTATTTCCAGTCTGTCCTTTTCGTGTTTTCAGTTTTCTGTAGTGTTTAAATATAGGATGTGTTCTAAGAAACAGACTGCAAGACTGTTCTTTTGCTGCCCAGGGTCTGCAGGGCATAGGGGAAGAGGGGGAAGAGGGTGCTTGTGCTCAGCAAGCTGCCCAGGTGTGCAGTGGTGCAGGGAAAATGGCCAGAAGCCCCTTGGCCTTTGGTGGTTCTGCTGAAGGCACAAGTCCTGTCCCAGCCTGGCAGCGCCGTCTGTGTCCTCCTGCCCGTGTGGTGCTGGCTGGATTGCTGAGGGCTCCCAGGTGCGTCTTGATCCAGCTCCATGAGCAGCCCCCAGGCTTGATTTGCCTTGTTCCTGACAGCCAGCTGCTCTGGTGCTTCCCTGGAGCTCCAGATTGGAGCAGGTTTATCTGAGGGGGGTGAGAATGCCAGGATGTGCCAGGACCAGAGGCCTCTGGTTTCCAAGGAAGAAACCATCAATCCCCTTTTCCAGGAGATTCCAACCCTCTAAATCACACCTGGGATAGAGATCAGCGGAATGGTTGGAGTACTTAAGACTGGAATGCTGGGAATAAAATCTGGTCTTTAATGAACTCCATTTCCTGATGGGAAATAATTCAGGAATTCAGTTCCTGGAATTGGAAAAAGAAGGAAATGGTTTTTTTGGGAGGTGCCATAGGTGCTCCTGGACAGGGGATTTCCCTAATCCATCCTTCCCTGATTGAGGAATGGAAGTTTGTGGGATGAGCCAGGATTAACAGACCCCTCCCTCAGGTGTGTGATCCAGGATTTTTCTGCTTTTTCCCAGCCCAGGTGAGCCATGTGCAGCATTCCAGAGGGATGGAGCTATCATGTTTGTAATCCATGATTTTCCCATTTTTTTCCCCAGTTGTTCCCAGTCCAGGTGAGCCATGTGCAGCCTTCCAAATGGATTGGTTCAATCCAGGAAGAAATTTATTCTCCATGGGAATAAACCTGGGCTCCAAAACAGTCCCAGAATGGCAAAATCCTGATTTTAGCAGCTTTTTCCAGCTCCACATTGCAGGAATTCATGGATCTGCTGGATAGTGGATGCTCATCCCAAATATTCTGCCCATTTGTCTAGGAACACTCCCATGACAGTGCTGATACAAGCTGTGCTGATTCAGTCTGCTGAGATTTTTGGGGATTTTTTTTTTGTGATTTCAGGGGTCTGGAAGGGGCGGGGGGGGCAGTACACAATCTGGATCTGGAAAAATACCTGATAATGCTGGGAATGAGGAAATTGTCGTGGAAACAAGCACAAAGGAACTGGGAAAAGAAGAATTTTTAAGAAGGGATAAAAAGGATAACATTCCAACCAAATGCACTGGATGCGTATGGATGCTGAAAGCAGGCAGGGAGCACAGAGCCTGTGTGAAACTGAGTCACACAGGCTTCTCTCTCTGGCCTGGGAAAGCATAAGAAGGAATCCCAACAGTTCTTGTTAAAGGACACCAATTGGCAGGTGTTGTTTAGTCGAGGGCTGGTGTTCCACTTCAGCAATGAAGGTGATGTGTACCTTTAATGAGCAATGGGAGTTTTACCTCTCAGACCTTCTCGACCATGTGTATAAAAGAAGATTAAGAATAATAAACTTTGCTCTCTTGGACAACGCAGCCAAGGGAGTCAGTGTTGTATTCCTTGCTGTTCCTAATACAGTGCGAGAGAAAAGAATAACTTGGAGGTGGAATAGGAGAAATTCCAACACAACAGGTTACCAAGGCCTGGGAGGGCCCAAATTTTTCATTTTAGTTGGGAAATTTTTTGGTCTTTATCAATGTTATTGCATTTTTTTCCCCAAGAAAACCCCACTTTTCCTTTCTGATGGGACTTGCAGTTGCCTCCTGTTCTTGTAGTTCTGATTTTGCCCATCCTCATTCCCAAAAGTTTTTCGAAACTTCTGTAAAATGATGAAAATGATGCCTTTTTTCTTTCTCCTTACTTGTGATGCAATTGCAGTGAAAAGAAGAAGAAAAAACACTGATAAGAAATGGTAAAAAAAAGATAAAAAGATCAGAATTTTACCATGTATCAATGTCTGGCTATTTCTTTTAAAGCTTTGTTTGGCTAGTGGTATTTTTGCTATAAAATAGAATTATATGAAGCCCTGAGTAGTTTAAAAAAGGAGAGAAAAAAAGTAAATGAAAATTTTAAATTTGGCTTCTTTTTTACAGGAACAATCCTTTTAGACCATGAAAAAAAATTTCCACAAAAAGACTTATAGAAGAAATAATCATAATCATAATAGTGTTAGTAAAACATTGTCAGTATTCTGAATATTTCTTCTTTGTAGTTTTTTGGGGACTAAAAGTTTGCAACTTTATTTTGCTATTTAAAAGACCTTATTTTCTCATGTATTATTCTGGAGAAGAAAACTGCTTTGCTTTTTTTGATTTTTAATTTTTATTCCTTTGAGTTGTCAGCAGTTTTCCTCATTGAAAATGAAAAAAATAGAGGGATAAAGAGATAAGGGGAAAAAAGAAATAAAAAATATGAAAATAAAGGAAAAATCTCTTGAAAATATAAAAACTAAACAAAAAATTCACTTACACTGAATGTAAACTGTTTCTAGTGTGTGACAGAGTGCCTTGATTTTTCCATGGTGCTTGGTGCTTTCCGGACTTGTAGAGTTGTCTGGACACGATGTTGAGCTTGGCAGAGATTCCACAGCTGCTGGAGCCATTCCCAGTTTTTCTTCCCACCTGTAGTTTTCGATACCGTCATGTACATGACCATTTTTTCACAGTAGTTGTGCCATTTTTCATATTCCTGATGCCCGGAATGCTTTTATTCCATTGAAATTTGTTTCAGCATTTGGAAGATTTGAAATTCCCAACGCCCAGAATGTGTTATTCCATAGAAATTAGGAAGGGGAGCTGGAGGATCTGAAATTCCCAACGCCTGGAATGCTGTTATTCCACAGTGTTGAAGTCTGGAATACAGAGTGTGTGCCCTTGTTTCTGATACTTAGTTATAAGATCCAGAAAAACACTGAATTTCATATAACATGAAATTCATGAGCATGTTTTCATAGTGATACATGAAAACAAATGTTAAATTTAGATGGAAAAAGCTGAAAGTGTAAGTGTGTAGATTAGAACGTTCTTTTAAATCACTGGGTGAAAAAGTAAGTTTAGAGAACAAGAGACAAGATGGAGGATTTAGGGTGTTGTCCCTTGTCCCTTCTTCTTTCTTCTTCATCTTCTTCTCCTAGAGGTTTTTGGGTAGTAGTAAGTGATTGGACAGAGAATGCCGCAGTGCATCACAGAGGTGATGGGTCATTGGGTCATTAAGAAAAAAAATATATGTGTCTACTGTTAATTGGGTAAAAATAGGTATAAAGATAAAAGAACTGCGTATTTCGGGGTCATTTTGTGCATCAGACATGAAGTGTGCCACAAGGCCTTGTTTGTACCATCAGAAGAAAGAAATGTACCAGATTGCAAAGATTAACCTTGTGTAGCCAGCCTGGAGAGACCTGTTAAGTTTTCTGATGACCTTTTAATAAACACAAGAAACAAGATTCTAACGAGCTTGGGAGTTTTCTTCAAATCATAAGAACTGAGATAAGCAGGGCTCCCCACGAGGGAGGATCCCAAAAGAATTCAGTCCAAAGGAGGCTGAGAAATCCAAGAATAAAAAGAAAAATACAGAAGAGATGCAGCAGAAACAGAAACAGAAAAAGGGGTTTTTATAGAAAAGTTACACACAGGAATTTGGGAGGAGAGCTGGAGGACCCCAAATTGCCAATTCTTGGAATGGTGCTATTCCATGAGAATTTTGTGGGAATTTGGGAGG
>NW_028256043.1:52500-70000 GCF_971803275.1 Cyanistes caeruleus | reverse complement strand
TTTTTTGGAATTTGGTGGGATGTTTGTGGAATTTTGTGGGATGTTTCTGGAATTTTGTAGGACTTTGCGGAGACATGAAGAATTTTGAGGTATTTTTCTTAGATTGTGTGGAAATTTGTGGAGATTTTGTGGGATGTTTCTGGAATTTGGTGGAGTTTTGTGAAAATGTAAAGAATTTTGTGGGAGTTTTCTGGAATGTGCGATTCTTTTGAAATGTTGTGGAATGTTCTGGAATTTGGTGAGATTTTGAGGAGACTTGAAAAATGTTCAGGGATTTTTCTAGGATGTGTGGAAATTTGTAAAGATTTTGTGGGATGTTTCTGGAATTTGAGGGAGTTTTGCAAAAATGTAAAGGATTTTGTGGGAGGTTTCTGGAATTGGGTAGGGTTTAGAGAAGACATGAAGAATTTTGAGGTATTTTTCTTATATTGTGTGGTAATTTGTAAAGTTTTTGTGGGATATTTCTGGAATTTGGTAGGGTTTTGAGAAGACTTAGGGAGTTTGTTGGGATGTTTGTGGAATTTTGTGGGATTTTTCTGGAATTTTGTGGAATGTTTGTAGAATTTTGTGGAAATTGGAAAAGTTTTTGTGGGATGTTTGTGGAATTTGGTAGGGTTTTGAGAAGACTTTGGGAGTTTTTTGGGATGTTTGTGGAATTTTGTGGGATGTTTCTGGACATTTGAAGGACTTTGAGAAGATTTAGGGAGTTTATTGGGATGTTTGTGGAATTTTGTGGGATGTTTCTGGAATTTGGTGAGATTTTGAGAAGATTTTTCTGGAATTTTGTGGGATGTTTGTGGAATTTTGTGGAAACTGGAAGAGTTTTTGTGGGATGTTTCTGGAATTTGGTGGCGTTTTGCGAAAATGTAAAGAATTTTGTGGGAGGTTTCTGGAATGTTGTGTGATTTCTTTGAAATTTTGTGGAATGTTCTGGAATTTGGTGAGATTTTGAGAAGACTTGAAGAATTTTGAGGGAATTTTCTAGGATGTGTGGAAATTTGTAAAGATTTTGTGGGAAGTTTCTGGAATTTGGTGGGGTTTTGAGAAGATTTTTCTAGAATTTTGTGAAATGTTTCTGGAATTTGGTAGGGCTTTGAGAAGGTTTGAGGAGTTTGTTGGGATGTTTGTGGAATTTTGTGGGATGTTTGTGGAATTTGTAAGACTTTGAGGAGACATGAAGAATTTTGAGGTATTTTTCTTAGATTGTGTGGAAATTGGAAAAGTTTTTGTGGGATGTTTCTGGAATTTGGTAGCGTTTTGAGAAGACTTAGAGAGTTTGTTCGGATGTTTCGGGATTTTTGAGGGATTTTGACTAGAATTGAAGAATTTTGAGTTTTCTTTGATTGTGTGCAAATTTGTGGAGATTTTGTGGGATGTTTCAGTAATTTGAAAGACTTTGAGGAGACATGAAGAATTTTGAGGGGTTTTTTTAGATTGTGTGGAAATTTGTCAAGATTTTGTGGGATATTTCTGGAATTTGGTAGAGTTTTGAAAAGATTTTTCTGGATATTTCTGGGATGTTTGCGGAATTTTTGGAAATTGGAAAAGTTTTTGTGGGATGTTACTGGAATTTGGTAGGGCTTTGAGAAGATTTAGGGAATTGTGTGGGATGTTTGTGGAATTTCGAAGGACGTTGAGGAGACATGAAGGATTTTGAGGTATTTTTCTTAGATTGTGTGGTAATTTGTGGAGATTTTTGTGGGATGTTTCTGGAATTTGGTGGGGTTTTGACAAGATTTTTCTAGAATTTTGTGAGATGTTACTGAAATTTGGTGTTGTTTTGAGAAGGTTTAAGGAGTGTGTTGGGATGTTCGTGGAATTTTGTGGGATATTTCTGTAATTTTGAAGGACTTTGAGGAGACATGAAGAATTTTGTATAATTTTTCTTAGATTGCGTGCAAATTGGAGGAGATTTTGTGGGAAATTTCTGGAATTTGTTAGACTTTGAAGAGACATGAAGGATTTTGAGGTATTTTTCTTAGATTGTGTGGAAATTTGTGGAGTTTTTGTGGGATGTTTCTGGAATTTGGTGGAGTTTTGCGAAAATGTAAAGAATTTTTTGGGAGGTTTCTGCTGGAATGTTGTGCGATTTTTTTGGAATGTTGTGGAATGTTCTGGAATTAGGTGAGATTTTGAGGAGACTTGAAGAATTTTGAGGGATTTTTCTAGGATGTGTGGAAATTTGTAAAGTTTTTGTGGGATGTTTCTGGAATTTAGTGGGGTTTTGAGAAGATTTAGGGAGTTTGTTGGGATATTTCTGGAATTTTGTGGGATTTTGACTAGACTTGAATCATTTTGAAAGATTTTTCATAGTTTGTGTGCAAATTTGTGGAGATTTTGTGGAATGTTTCTGGAATTTGAAAGACTTTGAAGAGATGTCGTGGTTTTAAACGAATAACTGAGAAAATTACTTATTTCTTGCTGTGAGATATGTACTAGAACAAGAGCAAAACAGGCCTAAAACTTAAAAGGAAAAAGGAAAGTTTATTGACAAACTACAATAATAAGCACACCAGAATAAACTTCCAGAAAACCTTTTCATCCCCTATCTACTCACTATTTCCTTGTTCACATGACAACAGAGACAAAAACTTTGGAACTTTGATGGTTAAAACAGTCCCAATTCTTGCTACAGTCTTTTCACCAGTCTTTGTAGAAAAACAGACGTTTCTTCCTGTTACTTTATGGAGTTTCTCAGAAGAAAACTATTTTTGTTATAGTTTTCCATTGCCCTAATGTTAGCTGCCTAGAGCTGCTATTATTCGAGCCCACTCCTCCCATTTTCACATCACTCTGAGGTTTGTATGGGCCATGAGTCTAGGGGTAGCATTTTTAAGGATAAGTTATTCAAATGCAAAAAGTCTTCTTCATCTGTTCTGTGAGCTTCACTAGAAAACAGTTTTCTCATTGCCTCTCAAGGCTTCAAATCTCCCAGCACTTCACTATACCATAATTACTCTACTTTTTACTCAAATTTACACTTTGAACACTTTATTCCTCTCTAGATTCTGTATCATGAATTAAAGGAGTTCTTTTCAGAACTGTCCATCTCCATAGTTTTAACAGAAAGATATTTCAGCTTAATTAAAGCATCTTCTTAATTCTCTACCTTTTCTGAAGCTTCTTTTCTTTCCTGTCAGTGGTAGTTTATAAAGTCTCTTTTCATGTTGATCACTCTCTCTCTCTCTCTCTGGATAAAAAGATTAATCTGCAAGTCTCATCTGGGTAATGAAAGAGTTAAAATCTTGCCCAGGCTTTTTGTAGGTGGTTCGGAGATCTCTGCCGAACAGGAGCTGGAGCCGTCTGCGATGGAAGGTTCCTCATGGCTGCTCTGGAGAGTGTAGTCGCCGCTCCAGCCCACTGCAAGTCCAGGGCCTCTCTCTTTCTTCACTCGGCATTTTCCAGTGAATTTAGTTACAGCAAAACCTGCAGCTGAGCCAGAGATCGGTTCGGCCTGGCCCGGGCCCGAGGAAAACCTTCCGCAGGCCCCCTGCCATCTGCCAGCCGGGACACGCGGCTGGCCCCGGCCCCGGCCCCGCCCGGCCGCGTGGCCTGGGCAGGGAACGGGAGGCCTGGAGCTCTGCCACCCTTCACAGCCAGGAAACAAAGAGAACCAAGAGAGCCCTGGTTTTACACTTTAAGGTAGGGTTCACAAGTTGATCCCACTTTTCAATGGCGTAAACTGCTGTCAATTCTCAGCAATGACCGATAATTGGTCAGGAGAAAAGACTCCAGGCAGTTCCCAGCAACTCCAACTCCCTTAAAGGTAAAGTTAACTCCATGACAATATGATTATATTCTGTTTTAATTAAAGGTTTCGAGCTAGGACAGCAGTGCTGCCCACAATTTTTCATCAGTTAGTTCTTTTTGAGGCTAAATTTGATTAATGAGAGGGGTTTCCCTCTCCACTGTTTCTTTGGTAAGTAAGCATTCTTTGAATTTTTAACCCATTCCTCTCTTCGGGTCACTGGCAATAGATGGGTCTCATTCCTTTCTTCATCTAATTGTTTCTGCAAAATTTCAACTAGGTTTTGAAAGGAGATGTCATGGTTTTAAACCAGTAACTAAAAAATTACTTATTTCTTGCTGTGAGATATGGATTAGAACAAGGGCAAAACAGGCTTAAAACTTAAAAAGGGATAAAGAAAGTTTATTAACAAAACTACAAGAATAAAAACACCAGAATAAACTTGCAGAAAACTCTTCTATCTCTCACTACTTGACCATTTCTTTGTATACATGACAACATAGAGACAAAAAAAATTTTGAACTTTGGTGGTTAAAAACAGTCCCAATTCTTGTTACAGTCTTTTCATCAGTCTTTGTAGAGAAACAGAAGTCTCCTTCTGATAACCTATGGAGTTTCTCACAAGAAAACTATTTCTGTTACAGTTCTCTGTTGCTCTGATGCCAGCTGCCCGGAAATCTGTCATCAGTTCTTCTCTCATTTCACATCACTCTGAGGTGTGTATGGGCCATGAGTCTAGGGATGTCATTTTAAGGATGAGTCATTCAAAGGCAAAAGTCTTCTTCATCTGTCTCTGTGAGCTTTCCTAGAAAACAGTTTTCTCATTGCCCCAAGGCTTCAAAATCTTCGCTTTACTCAGTTCCAGCAACTCACTGTATCACAATTACTCTCTCTTTTGCTCAAAAATCCACACTTTGAACACTCCAAGCTTCCCAATACTCTGTCATGAATTAAAGGAGTCTTTTTAAGCTACTATTGTCCATCTCCATAGCTTTAACAGAAAGGTATTTCAGCTTGTAAAGCATCTCCTTATTCTCTCTTCCCCATTTAAAACTTAACTCTTTTCCTCACTGTTTTTAGTGGTTTTATGATGTCTTCTTCATGTTGATTGTCTCTCTCTTTCTCTGTCTTTCTGGGAAAAAGGAGTAATCTGTACATTTTATTCAGGTAGTAAAAGAATTAAAAGCTTTAGAAAAGCTGCAAGAGTTCATGGTGTCAGGTTTCAGTCCAGCAGCAGAAACTGAAAACTAAACCAGGTTGGCCGGCTCTGCTTTCTTTTCCTCCGCGCTCCCCCCGCCCCCGTCCCCCCCCCTTCGTCCTCTGCGGCCTTGTCCGGCTTGGGGGGGGAGGGGGCAGGGGAGAAGGAGGAGGCCACGACAGAGCCTTGTTACCTTTTCAGAAGCCAGAAACAAAAGAGCGGACCAGAGTGCTCTGACTTTACATATTAGGGCGGTGTTCACAGTTTGAATTCACTTTTTAATGGTCAAAACTGCTGTCAATTGTTCTTAAAAATGACTGATAATTGGTCAGGAGGAAAGTCTCCCATCAGCCACCAGCACCTTCAACTTCCTTAGCTCCTAAAATCACTATAAAGGTAAAGCCACCCCATGACATCAATTAAAGACAGGAATGGCAGCGTGGTGGGGAAAAAGGGTTTCTAGAAGTTCTATTCTGCATTCTTAACCTTGTAGTTTGGTTAATAAACTTACTCATTCCTTTAAGTTTGAAGCTTCTTTTGCCCTTCTCATCATCCACATCTCACAGCAAGAAATGAGTAAGTTTTACAGTGATTTTCTAACTAATGCTTTAAAACCACGACAGGCGTAACAGAGAGTGGAACACTGGGGCTGTGCCTGCTGTTGTGTCACAGAGAGGAGAACACTGGGGCTGTCCCTGCTGTCGTGTCACAGAGAGGGGGAAATTGGGACAGTCACAGCAGTGGTGTCACAAAGAGGAGGACATGGTAGCTATCACTGCTGTGGTGTCACAGAGAGGAGAACACTGGGGCTGTCCCTGCTGTGGTGTCACAGAGAGGGGAACACTGGGGCTGTCACTTGTGCTAGTGTGTGTTAGATTGACATTTATGAAAAAGAGAGAAACGGCTAAGGAAGTTAAGGTTGCTGGAAACTGATTGGAGTTTTTTGTCCTGGCCAATACCTGGCCATTTCTGGAATTGACAGTAGTTTTGCCCATTGAAAAGTGACATGAAGCTGTGAACACCACCCTTTCTATTTTAAGCCTGGGAATTTCTCTTTCTCTTTGCTTTCTGGCTTTTGAAGAGGTAACAAGGCTCTGGTTCAGCCTCCGCCGCTCCACGTCAGACAAGGCCGCGGCGGGGAGCGGGGCTGGCTGGAGTTCTGCGGTTCCTGGTGCTGGATGGCGACTGTGAAGTGACAGGAGCCCCTTCCCAGAGGGGCTGAAGCCCTCGCAGGGCTCGCTGCACCTTGTGCAGCGGGGCTGCCGGGTCAGGCCACGTCCTGGCTCGGCTGCAGTTTCTGACGCTGCTGGCTTTCAGCAGAGACTGCCGAGGAAGGGGAGGGAAAGCTCTTGAGCTGCAGTGTGCTGAGACAGTGGCCACACTCCTCCAGAGCAGCTACCAAAAATCTTCCCTGGCAAACTGCTCCAGCCGCTGCCTCGGCAGAGATCAAGGCCTGGGCAAGAGTTTAACCCTTTCACTAGGCAGATGAGACTTGCAGATTAATCCTTTTTCCAGAGAGAGGGGAAGAGAGAGGGATCACCATGGAAAGAGACAGCATCAAGGATCAAAGGCAGCAAGGGAAGGAATTAACCCTCAGATGGGAAGACAAAAAGGAGATGCCTGAATAAGCTGAAGTTTTCTTTTGTTCAAGCTATGGAGAGGGACAATAATGTCCTGAAAAAACTCCTTTCATTCCTGAAAGAGTATTTTGGGGGGAATGGAGTATTTCAAAGTGTAGATCTGAGCAAAAGTAATTCATTGATAAAGCTGAGTCAAGGGTGAAGTGGTTGTAATCCTAGGAGATGCTGGAAGAGAAAAGGAGAAGTGAGAGTTGTTGAAGATTTGTGGCTCTTAAGAGACAAAGCAAAAATTTCTGTTTCCAGAGATGGTCACAGAGACAAATGAAGAGAACTTTTGCCTTGGAAGATCTTATCCTTCAAAGGACACCCCTTGAATCATGGCCCAAGAACACAGCTCAGAGTGGTGTGAAATGGGAGGAAAGGACTGATGGCAGAGTTTTCTGGGCCACTGGCATCAGAGCAATAGGAAGCCACGAGAAAATGGTTTTCTTATGAAAAACTCCATAGACTGACAAAAAAGAACTTCTTTTTCTTGACAAAGACTGCTGAAAAGACTATAGCAAAGTTTGGACTGTTTTAACCACCAGGGTTTGGTTTTTTTCCTCTATGTTGTCAATTAAAGACAGGAATGGCAGCGTGGTGGGGAAAAAGGGTTTCTGGAAGTACTATTCTGCATTCTTAACCTTGTAGTTTGGTTAATAAACTTACTCATTCCTTTAGGTTTTAAGCTTCTTTTGCCCTTCTCATCTTCCACATCTCACAGCAAGAAATGAGTAAGTTTTACAGTGATTTTCTAACTAATGCTTTAAAACCATGACAGGCGTAACAGAGAGTGGAACACTGGGGCTGTGCCTGCTGTGGTGTCACAGAGAGGAGAACACTGGGGCTGTGCCTGCTGTGGTGTCACAGAGAGGAGAACACTGGGGCTGTCCCTGCTGTGGTGTCACAGAGAGGAGAACACTGGGGCTGTCCCTGCTGTGCTGTCACAGAGAGGTGGAAACTGGGACATTCACAGCGGTTGTGTCACAGTGTCATGGGGTGGTTTTACCTTTATGGTAGTTTTGAGAGCTAAGGAAGTTGAAGGTGCTGGTGGCTGATGGCAGTCTTTCCTCCAGACCAATTATCAGTCATTTCTAACAATTGACAGCAGTTTTGACCATTAAAACGTAGAGTCACCCTGTGAACACCTCCTTAAGATGTAAAGTCAGAGCACTCTTGTCCTCTTTTGTTTCTGGCTTCTGAAAAGGTAACAAGGCTCTGTCTTGGCCTCCTCCTCTCCCCCCCCGCCCTCCAGGCCGGACAAGGCCACAGAGGACGAAGGGGGGGGGACGGAGGAAAAGAAAGCAGAGCCGGCCAATTTGGTTTAGTTTTCAGTTTCTGCTGCTGGACTGAAACCTGACACCATGAACTCTTGCAGCTTTTCTAAAGCTTTTAATTCTTTTACTACCTGAATAAAATGTACAGATTACTCCTTTTTCCCAGAAAGACAGAGAAAGAGAGAGACAATCAACATGAAGAAGACATCATAAAACCACTAAAAACAGTGAGGAAAAGAGTTAAGTTTTAAATGGGGAAGAGAGAATAAGGAGATGCTTTACAAGCTGAAATACCTTTCTGTTAAAGCTATGGAGATGGACAATAATAGCTTAAAAAGACTCCTTTAATTCATGACAGAGTATTGGGAAGCTTGGAGTGTTCAAAGTGTGGATTTTTGAGCAAAAGAGAGAGTAATTGTGATACAAATGTGTAACAGTGAGTTGCTGGAGCAGGGTGAAGTGAAGATTTGAGGCCTTGAGGGCAATGAGAAAACTGTTTTCTAGGAAAGCTCACAGAGACAGATGAAGAAGACTTTTGCCTTTGAATGACTCATCCTTAAAATGACATCCCTAGACTCATGGCCCATACACACCTCAGAGTGATGTGAAATGGGAAGAGGAAATCTGATGACAGATTTCTGGGCAGCTGGCATCAGGGAAATGTAAAACTATAACAAAAGAGGTTTTCTTGTGAGAAACTCCATAGGTTAGCAGAAGGAGACTTCTGTTTCTCTACAAAGACTGATGAAAAGACTCTAGCAGGAATCGAGACTGTTTTAACCACCAAAGTTCTAAAGTTTTTTGTCTCTATGTTGTCACATGTACAAGAGAATGGTCAAGTAGTGGGGGATAAAAGAGTGTTCTGGAAGTTTATTCTGGTGGTTTTATTCTTGTAGTTTTGTTAATAAACTGTCTTTATTCCTTTTAAGTTTTAAGCCTGTTTTGCCCTTGTTCTAATCCATATCTCACAGCAAGAAAGAAGTAATTTTTTTAGTTACTGCTTTAAAACCATGACAAGGCCATCGCCTGCCCTTTTGGAACGACGCTCGCCTGTTGCTTAGGACCAACTGACCCATGTTCAACTTCTGTTCACATGGAACCCTGCTCCACTTCAGCCTTTGTAAGAGATGGTCCGAAGATTCTCCCATCTGTCTTACAACTGCTGCAAGGAAGGACCCTGAATATCACAAGGGACTCGGTACAGGGGCTCTGACCTGGTTGAGGTGGATGCTTGCCAAGTGATTGTTTGCCAGTGTGCTTGCTGTGCTGCCATGGTACACTGCCCTCGTTCCTGCTGGCGAGAAGAGATTTGTACCACACATCTGCCCCCCCCGAGCAATGGGTTTCATCACAATGGTCATCAATCTCTTCTGTTTTTGGCCTTGTGCCCCTCGCTTTGTAAAAAACTATAAAAAACACCCAAATATAAAATAAAATATAATTTAATAATAATAATAATATAAAAGAAATAATTCTATAATAAATATAAAATTTATTTCTATAATAAAATAAAAACATAATAATAAAAAATTAAAAATATTATAAAATAAAATAAAAATTGTAAAATAAATCCAAAACTTACTTTCCTTTGAGATCTCACCAACAGACAGAAGACTCTGCATCGTTGGATGGCGGAGTGGACTTCGACATTGGTAGCTATAATCCCCTTACTCTCTTTCTTTGTGCTTTGCTTTCTCCTCTTTTCCCTCTATCGCATATTAGTGCTGATGAGCACTCAGTAAAGTGTGTTCTGCTGTTTGAGTCCCTGGTTTGCTGATAATCTTTTGTACTCCACGATCAAATAAAAGAGCCACATCACGAATCCCACCTTGCGGATCGTGACATAAATTGGCATCATGGACAGGATTCTGAGAGACAGAAGTGGTTGCAGGTTGTTGTGCAGTCGGTATCAGGGAAGGACGTTTCGCTTCAGCCTCACCTAGCCTGCCACGCTGCTGAGCAGTGTTTAGAAAGCAAGGGAGGCGACTCGAATTTCTCACAAACTGCACATGCCCAGGTGAAAAGCACCCCTACACTCATTTGAGGGCTCTGTCTTCAGAATTTCACAAGGGATCTTCGAGTGCAAAAGGTGGGACTGATATTTTTTTCTATTTTGACTGCTTGGTGTAGCAGAGAGACCAGCAGATCTTTTAAACTGAAAGAGTCACAAGCAGATTTGGTCTCTTCACCCATTCAGGGAAGCAAAGGGAAACATAGCATGGGCTACGTAGTGTAACTAAGTTTTACTTTACTCCCTGTAGTGGTATTGGTCCCTTCACAAACAAAGATGAATGAAAACTCTGAAAACTCTAGTGCAAAAGATAAAGCTGCATTTTGTTTTGTTAGCAAAACATAATGCTAGGCCCTCTCCAGCTGGGGAAGAATGGGCTCAAAATAATTGGTTCAAGCTGGAAAATGTAACTGACAGAATTTGCTCCCTGCAACATGAGGCAAAGTTCAAATTTGGCCGTAATAAAGCCATAATTTGTTCTGTATTGGGAGCTTGCCTTACGTCAGCTGTAGAGGCTCGCACGAGACAAAGGTAGGAAGAAAATGCAGTTAGTCAATCCCTACAAAATTTAGTTGAAAGTTTGCAAAATGAAGAAAATAATTTCTTACAAACTGCCCTGAGTGAGGAGTGTGCCAAAAATTCAGTGTGCTGACTCCTTTAAGGAGTTGCTGGAAAAAGAAACTCCTCAGACAAATCACATATATCCTCAAGCAGATTTACATTTGGTAAAAAATTGTGGTGAAAACTGTTGCTCCCAAGTAAGACCTTTGATTAAAACAGAATATAACTACATCAGTGATGAAGATCTTGATCTGCATATAACCACTAAAGAAATCCCGTACACTGCTACTGCATTGGCTAAGTTAAAAAAGGAGTACGGGCGTCTCCCTCATGACTCAGAGACAGAATACGTATTCCGAGTGTCTCTCACAGGGGGAGATCAAATTCGATGAACAGAACAAGAAGCAAGTGGTTATTTGGGACATGGTGTTTTCTTAACAACAGGAGATAACCGCAACCCATGGTCCCTAACCCAGCGAGCTGCATATTGGGCAGGGGGACTTAACCCCCTGGAAAGGGGAGATCCTGTAGCTTTGGCTGGTTCCCCAGACCAAATTCTAGAAAATATTCATAAGGCAGCTTGTTTGCAAGTGATTCATGAAAGAAAATTAAATGCTGGTTATGAATCACCAATGTTGCTACCTGTGAATGCTAAAATTATGACCCCTTTAATTTGTGGTCTTCCAGAATCACTGAAACCTACAGCAATTCTCCTCGAAACAACCATAGATGATATCCTCGTGGGAGGAGATGAAAAAGAAGTAATAAAAAATAAAGATGCTGAAAAGAGTTACACTACCTGGGAAAAAGGATTGTTTGTAGTTATTCCAGCTCTCATAGAAGTAGGAAAAACTGCACAACAACAACCAATTGCATTAAAAGGCCCTTTTGAAGTTATGAAGACAGTCAGTACTGGGACTCCCCCCTCCAATGGGGTGGTCCAGAGGGCCTCAGTGAGAAAGTGGTATGAACAGATTGAACATTACTCTAACATCTTCTCAATAACAGAAGGAGCTGTAAAAAATCAGGTGATACAAAAAACTGAGAGCTTAAGTAGCAGCCATGACAAACCTGACTTGATAATTAAAGAAACCCCTCCTAATATAAAAACAGAAAACGGTAGGCAAATTTCTAGTCTACAGTATTGGTGGAACTTGGGGGTGAAGAAAGAGGTACTGAAGGGTTTAATGGTTAACCTGCCGCTTGAAAAATTAAGTAAATTGGTCTCTCAGTGGCAGGATTCCAGCCCCCTTGTACCAAGCACTCCACCTTGCCCTCAACTGATTCTGGGCAGTGGGCTGAAGCAACACCACTCACAGGTTCTGGACAGTGAGCAAAAACAATCAGCAAACTCTTGGTTCACTGATACCTCTGCCAAACAAGAGGGAGAGGTGTGGAGGTGCAGGGCAGTAGCCTCCACCTTTCCTCTGCTGAACGAATTGTTACTGAGGAAGAAAGCAGCACTCAGGATGCAGTGCTGAGAGCTGTTTGGAGTGTTTTCCAGCGTGAGGCACAGAATACCTCTCTTGTCTGTATCTACACTAACTCCTATGCTATGTTCAAGGGATATACTGAGTGGCTTCCTTTTTGGCAACAAAAGGACTGGGAAGTAAACAGGATTCAGGTATGGCAAAAGGAAAAGTGGCAAGAAATTCTACGCTTTGTGCTGGTAAGAGTGGGGATTATATCTTGGTTAGTCCAAGCTGAAGCTTTTAAAAGAACTACAGGAGAATATGCATGGGTATCCTTCGATGCCTTGGGGAAAGAGCATCGGATAAACACGTGCTGGATAATTCCATTGTTTTAATCTCCTGCCCCTATGTGGCAGACTCTGTTTTGTTTATTCTCTACAGAAGAATACCGAGGGACATGAAGATCAGATAAACCATGAACTTCCAGATTTAAAACAAATGCTGTAGCAAGGCCTATATTTAGTGTAATAATCACATACCATGATGTGAACACGGTGATTTTTGTGCTAAATTACAAAACTAATGTTTTCCCTTCTTTCCTGTTAATTCAAGGTGATGATGTTTCAATACGTTGCAGACTGAGTACCGGATCCCACACTGAGCCTGTACACAGTCAAGTCGCCGGATCTCGTGGCCAGGTTAAATCTTGTGAAACTTGGAATCAAGATTGTTGGCTGAATTTAACAGCTGTACAATTGTCCTCCAAAATTGTGTGTGGTAAAAACAATACCAAATATTGGGGAGAGCTTAATGTTCATGTTGTAATACCTACCACACAGCCACCAATTAGATTGACTCCAAAAATTTCTGAAACCGGACCCTATGTAATCAGGAAAACTGGCCAACAACAAATGCTATTTAATCCAGCATGGTCTATCAAACTGTGATGGATTGGCATTTAAGAAAACAAAGAGAAACACCTAAGGAAGTTCAAACCGCTGGAGCTTGATGGGAGTTTGTCTCCTAGCCAACAGCTGGTCATTTCTAAGAATTGACAGCAGTTCTTAACCATTGAAAAGTGAGACACCACCTTAAGACCCAAGCCTGGGAATTTCTTGGTCTCTTTGTTTCCTGTCTGTGAAAGGTAACTGAGCTTTAGCTGGCTTCCCGTCCCCGGCCCAGCCCATGCGGCCCGGGCAGGGGCTGGGCTGGGCCTGCCGCGGCTCCCGGCCGGGAGATGGGGCCTGCAGGGCTTGCCCCGGGCTCTGGCCGAGCCAGGCCGGTCCCTGGCTTGGCTGCAGTTTTTGCTGTGACTGAATTCACCAGAGACTGCCAAGTAAGGAAAGAAAAGAAGCTCTTGACCTGCGGCGGGCTGAGACAGTGACCACACTCTCCAGAGCAGCCATGAACAATCTTCCATCGCAGACAACTCCAGCTGCTGCTCCGGCAGAGATCACAGAACCATCTACAAAGCCTGGGCAAGATTTTAACTCTTTCATCACCCAGATGAGACTTTCAGATTAATCCTTTTTTTCCAGAAAAAGAAAAATATAGTAATCAACATGTAAAGAGACTTTATAAACTATCAGAGACAGTAAAGAAAAGAGTTAAGCTTCAGAAGAGGTAGAGAATAAGGAGATGCTTTAATTAAGCTGAAATACTTTTCTGTTAAAGTTATGGAGATGGACAATAGTGTCCTGAAAAAACTCCTTTAATTCATGACAGAGTATATAGGGAGGAATGGAGTGTTCAAAGTATAGATTTTGAGCAAAAGGTGGAGGAATTGTGATACAGTGAAGTGCTGGAACAGAGTGGGGAGAAGTAATAGTTGAAGATTTGAAGCCTTGAGAGGCAAAGAGAAAATTTCTTTTTTCAAGGGAAGCTCACAAAGACAAATGAAGAGAACTTTTGCCTTTGAATAACTCATCCTTAAAAATGACATCCCTAGACTCATGGCCCATAACACACCTCAGAGTGATGTGAAATGGGAGGAGAAAATATGATGACAGATTTCTGGGCATCAGAAAAATAGAAAGCTATAACAAAAATAGTTTTCTTGTGAGAAACTCCATAGATTAGCAGAAGAAGACTTCTGTTTCTCTACAAAGGCTGATGAAAAGACTCTATCAGGAATTGGGACTGTTTTAAACACCTGAGTTCCAAACTTTTTTGTCTCTATGTTGTCATTTGAACGAGGGAATGGTTAAGTAGTGGGGGATAAAAAGGTTTTTCTGGAGGTTTATTCTGGTGTTCTTATTCTTGTAGTTTTGTTAATGAACTTACTTTATTCCTTTTAAGTTTTAAGCCTGTTTTGCTCTTGTTCTAATCCACATCTCATAGCAAGAAATAAGTAAATTTTCTAGTAATTTTTTAGTTACTGCTTTAAAACCACGACACTTTTGTAGTCTAAAAGGATTGCTCCTTTGAAAAAGAAGCCAAATTTTAAATTATAATTTACTTTTTCTCTCTTATTTTTTAAACCTCCTCAGGGCTTCATATAATTCTATTTTATAGCAAAAAGAACATTTGCCAAAAAGCTTTAAAACAAATAGCCAAGCACTGATACATGGTAAAATGCTGATCTTTTTATCTTTTTTTTTACCATTTCTTATCAGTGTTTTTTCTTCTTCTTTTCACTGCAATAGCATCACAAGTACGGAGAAAGAAAAAAGGCCACAGTCCATCATCATTTTCATCATTTTACAGAAATTTCTAAAAACTTTTGGGAATGAGGATGGGCAAAATCAGAACTACAAGAACAGGAGGCAACTGCAAGTCCCATCAGAAAGAAACCGGGATTTTCCTGGAAAAAAACAAAATGCAGTAACATTGATAAACACAAAAGAAATTCCCAAATAAAATGAAAAATTTGGGCTCTACCAGGCCTTGGTAACCTGTTGTGTTGGAATTTCTCCTATTCCACCTCCAAGTTATTCTTTTCTCTCGCACTGTATTAGGAACGGCGAGGAGTACGACACTGACTCCCTTGGCTGCATTGTCCAAGAGAGCAAAGTTTATTATTCTTAATCTACTTTTATACACATGTTTGAGAAGGTCTGAGAGGTAAAACTCCCATTGCTCATTAAAGGTACACATCACCTTCATTGCTTAAGTGGAACACCAGCCCTTGACTAACACCTGCAAATTGGTGTCCTTTACCAAGAACTGTTGGGATTCCTTCTTATGCTTTCCCAGGCCAGAGAGAGAAGCCTGTGTGACTTAGTTTCACACAGGCTCTGTGCTCCCTGCCTGCTTTCAGCATCCATACGCATCCAGTGCATTTGGTTGGAATGTTATCCTTTTTTTCCCTTCTTAAAAATGCTTTTTTTCCCAGTTTCTTTGTGCTTGTTTCTACTGCGATTTCCCCATTCCCTGCACTATCCGGTATTTTTCTGGATCTGGATTCTCTCCTGCCTCACTCCCCGCTGTCTCAGACACCTGAAATCCCGCCCCCAAAAAAATCCCCAAAACTCTCAGAAGACTGGATCAGCACAACTTGTATCAGCACCATCACCAGAGTGTTCCTCGACAAACAGGCAGATTATTTGGGATGAGAACCCATCATCCAGCAGATCCATGAATTCCTCCAATGTGGAGCTGGAAAAAGCTGCTAAAATCAGGATTTTGCCATTCTGGGAGTGTTTTGGAGCCCAGGTTTATTCCCATGGGGAATAAAATCCTTCCTGGTTTGAACCAATCCATTTGGAAGGCTGCACATGGCTCACCTGGGCTGGGAAAAAGCAGAAAAATCCTGGATCACACACCTGAGGGAGGGGTCTGTTAATCCTGGCTCATCCCACAAACTTCCATTCCTCAATCAGGGAAGGATGGATTAGGGAAATCCCCCGTCCAGGAGCACATATGGCACCTCCCAAAAAAACATTTCCTTCTTTTTCCAATTCCAGGAACCAAATTCCTGGATTATTTCCCATCAGGAAATGGGGTTAATTAAAGATCAGTTTTTTTCCCAGCATTCCGGTCTTAAGCACTCCAGCGATTCTGCTGATCTCTATCCCAGGTGTGATTCAGAGGGTTGGGATCTCCTGGAAAAGGGTATTGATGGTTTCTTCCTTGGAAACCCCAGGGCTCTGGTCCTGGCACATCCTGGCATTCTCACCCCCCTCAGATAAACCTGCTCCAGTTAGGAGCCCCAGGGAAGCACCAGAGCAGCCGGTTGTCAGGAACAAGGCAAATCAAGCCTGGGGGCTGCTCATGGAGCTGGATCAAGACGCACCTGGGAGCCCTCAGCAATCCAGCCAGCACCACATGGGCAGGAGGACACAGATGGTGCTGCCAGGCTGGGACAGGGCTTGTGCCTTCAGCACAACCACCAAAGGCCAAGGGGCTTCTGGCCATTTTCCCTGCACCACTGCACACCTGGGCAGCTTGCTGAGCACAAGCACCCTTTTCCCCCTCTTCCCCTATGCCCTGCAGACCCTGGGCAGCAAAAGAACAGTCTTGCAGTCTGTTTATTAGAACACATCTTTTATTTATACACTACAGAAAAATGATAAAAGAACAGTCTTGAAATAAATGGAGAATGCCTGCTGGATCAGGTGGCCACAGCAGACAGGGCCTCGCAGATCAGGTCCCTGTGGAGCTCCAGCAGCACAGCCAGGCACAGCCCCACGGACGAGGCCGTGTTCTTTTCCCAGCTGTGCATCTCTTTAAATACCTTCATGCAGTCTTTGGTTATTTCACTAATGGTGTGGGTGGGATTCTTATTTTTCTTTTTGAGAATTTCTTGGAAAGCTTCCTGATACAAAATGAAGGTGCCATCACTGATCTTTGATGGGATAATATCTTCCTAGTGTTTTTTCAACTGCTTTATTTTGGTTTCTTTACGCTTTGATGGCTTTTGAATTTTTTCCTGTGGCTGCTCTTCTGTTTTTCTGTTAGTTTGTAATCCAATGGAGGCTTGTTGTTTTAACATCAGATAGCATCTCTTGTCACTGATTTGTTTTGCAGTTTTGGATGGGATGTGTTCAGCAATCAGTTTATTAATGTTTTTATTACCCTCATATTGTTTTATTAGTTGGATTAGCAGATTTTCCTCCTCTTCACTCCAGCATTTCTTGTGGGCTCCTCTTGCTGATGTTTCTTTTGGTCTCATGGCTTCTAGCTTCTCCTGGTTTCTGACTGCTGGATGTGCAATTCTTTTATGTTGTCCCAGTCCAATTTTAGTTTGAAAACTCATCTGGCATACATTGCAGGGCCATTTTCCTGGGGATGGTTTTTTTATTTTACCTTTGCATTTTGGATAGTGGCAGGCAATGCTGTGAAAATTTGTATTTTCCAAATCACATTTGGTGCATTTAAATTTGCATTCTCTAATTCCATGTGCTCTGAGTAAATGTTCAATTAATCCAGGCATTTTATTCGTTTTAATACCGCAGCACGGGCAGGGTGGATTCTCATCTGGAACTGATATGACAGGGCAGTCTTCTGATTCCCCATTGTTTGGTGGTTGAATAGTGGTTTCCTCTGGCTCTGATAAAACGGCTGCTTCTTCCTGGGTGGGTGGGGATGTGGCAGTCTTTTCCTGGCTCTTATCAATCCCGTTATCATCTAGAGATAAGCAAGTCATTGTATCATCACAGTACACATCAGGGTATTCCCCCAGCCCCTCCCGCCCCACACAATGGGCATTACATTCTTCGGCACAATGCATCGA